>NC_081419.1:151553675-151655505 GCF_949786415.1 Peromyscus eremicus | reverse complement strand
GGAGTTTAGTTCCCATCACCCACAGAAGATGGTTTGCAACCACCTGTAACTCCAGCTCTACAGAATCTGACATCCTTTTCTGGCCTCTACTGGTGTATGACTCATGTACACATGCCCCACCCCCACCCCACCCACAAATGTGCATAATTAAAAATAAAGAAAAATTTTTAAAAAGATAAATACATTTCCAATCATAGTGCACCAGTTATTGTTTCATAAGAAGCCCCTGAAGCTTAGACACTTAACTCAGCAAACATTTATTTATTTGCTTCTTTTCTATTTTTGTGGTGCTGCAGATTGAACTCAGGACCTCACACATCTAAACAAGCACTCTACCACCAAATTACATCTCTAGTCCATTTATTTACTTATTGTCATTAAAATTTTTTAATTATATTTTTGTTGTTATTATTTTGAGACAAGGACTCACTGTGTAGCCTTGGTAGTCTAAGTTTCGATTTGTAGAGCATATTGGTCTTGAAATCATAGAGATCTATCTGCCTCTGTTTCAAAGGTGTGCATCACCATTCCTGGCCAACATTTTATTTATATATTTGTGTGTGTGTGTGTGTGTGTGTGTGTGTGTGTGTGTGTGTGTGTGCAGGCATATGTATACCACAGTGTGTGTGTGTTTGTGCAGGCACATGTGTGCACAGTGTGTGTGTGTGCACTCAGATCAGAGGACAGCATGTGGGAGTTAGTTCTCTCTTTTCAGTTTTTGGGTCCTGCAGATCAAATTCAGTTTGTCTGTTTCCATGTCTTTAACCTCTGAGCAATCTCTCTGGACCTTATTTTCTATTTTTGAGACAGAGTTTCCCAAAGATGCTGAAGCTGGCCTTGTACTTGGGATCTGGCTGCCTCAGCCTCTCAAGAGCTGGCATTGAGGGTGTGTATACCCTACCTGGGTTATATTTATCATTATTATTTGGTGTCCTATGAGACTGTGAGTAGGTGGGATGTAAATGCATGTAGATATGAGGATAGGCACCATGGATACTCTGAAGAGTTCAGCTGTCTGCTCCATCTCACAGTTTGGAAATTGCACATGTTCCAAGGCCTGCTGCCTTCCAAGAAGAAATCTTAAAAATAGAGCAACACATGTGCATGTGTGGGGAGTAGCCTCCTCCTCTCCCTGTGGTCTGGCTATGCTCACAGCATCTCTGGGGTTTCTGGCAGATGCCCAAGGTCCAGGTCCATTAAGCTATAGAGTGGTTCCCCTTGTCTTTCATATTCCCAGATCAACCTTCAGCCTTGGCTAGCTCTCTGGAGTCACAAAATGTATTCTGGGGGAAGAAACAGGAGAGAAAGTGGGGTGGCTGCTGAGAGTGCACTGTGTGACTACAAGCGACATGCTACCACAGGGCCACAGGATATAGAGGGCTATTGGTAGGGCATGGGGTGTCATGCGATTAGGGTACAAGAAGTCTGGAGTCCTAGCTGTATCTTGCCCTGGTGATTAGCTCTGACAAGGTAAATAAATTTATTTATTTTTTCTCAACTGAACTGAGCCTGTTTTCCCCATGTGTACAGTGCAGATGGTGTGGTCTCTGTGAAGGCTGCTGAGGGTGTCTTACAATGAGTATCCCTCTTCAAATAACACAGAATGTCACTCTGAGAAAACAGCAGCATTCACAAAACACTAGCACCATCTGAATGCAGGCCAGCAGGAGAAGCCAGGCAGGGAGGTGCCACACCTCCTTCCTCTTCGTCAGGGAACTCTTTCCCAGGGTGTTGCTGTGGCTATCATAAGCACTTGCCTAACAGTCACCCTCCCTTGTGTCTAAAGTCCTCTTGGAATGCGCTATCAAGCCCTTGGGGGCAGGGTGGGTGTGTCAGCATGACTGCCTCATCTCGATTTCAAAGCTGTGGTTCAGAGGCCTTTCAGGACCAAGCCGTTGGGGATGGCTGGAGGCAGGGGTGCTGTACACAAAGTATTGGTACTCCTTATCCTGCAGACCCAATAGTTTACCCGACACACACACCCCCTTCTCTCCTTCTGCTACTCTCCCTGCTGGCCACCCTATCCTTGGTCTTCCCACTAGGACAGTCCTCAGCTCTCCTACCACCCAAGTCACCCAGAGATCCTTCCTGTGACTAAAGCCCCCAGAGCCTTCTAGTCCAAACCTGAGGAGGTTCAGCCAGCACTCACTGCCAGAAACAGGCCCACTTAAATCATGTGTCTCTGCCAGGCTCTGCTCTATGGTTGCCAACATCAACACATGTCTCCCAAGGTCTGCCTGGCATGTGCAGTGTGGACCTGCTTTTCCCCACCCCTGATCAGGGCTTGCCTCAAGGGAGCACCTAAGACTGATCGGCTTACTTTCTTCTGACTTCTTGTGCACCCGAAGATATCTCCGTCCCTTGAACTCAATGACCCTGTGACAGCTGTGTTTCTCTTGTTCAGTGTCCCGTCCCGCCAGCACCCCAGCCTTCCTATGAACTGCCTAAATGCACACATGTGTATCCCATTCTAAGCCCCCAGCCCAGGGTTTTCTAGGGTCTTGGTCCATAGACATAGGCTTGCAGAGGTACCTGCTTAAAAAGCCAGATTTTTTGCTCCACACCCCCACGTTCCTCCCCCAGGGGGTGCTGAGCACTGGCTTTGCCCAGAACAGAAACCAGAGTGGAGAGGGAGAAGAGCCCCTGTGGCCATCTGCAGATCCTTAAGTTCTTGCTTTGTTTATTTTGATTTTAGACAAGGTCTTTTTCTGTGTCCCAGACTACCATTGAAATCATCATGTAAGTCAGTTGTGGCTTGAACTCACTGCCTTAGCTTCCCGAGCGTTAGAACTGCAGGCGGGAGCCACCACGTCCAGTTTCCTTAGTTTTTTCTACTGTGCCGGTGAAAGCTGCCCTTGACTGGAGCTTGGGAACTCTCTCCAGCCTGGTGCTGCCTCCTGGGTAAGTCTGCTCTCCTTGGTTAGGTGAAGTGTTTAGGATCTGACCTAGTGGCTTCAGTCTTGGCTACCTCCACTGAGTCTGTTGAGGTACTCAAGCCTCAGTTTCCTCATCTGTAAAGTGGTGGTGCCAAATACCTAGTGTTCACGGAACTGGTCCTATTAGTTTGGGACAGTGAATGTCGCAGCAAAATGATGGATGGGCTCCAGAAATCCAGCAGATCTGTGAGGTGGCTGCTTCTTAACTGTCTAGCATAGGAATTTATCCTGGGCGATCAGAGGAACCCTCCAAATTGGGAAGGATCTCTAGTGGGGATGAGGTGGGCAGAACCAGGGAGAAAACAGCTGTGGAAGTCCCCCACAACAACCATGGGAGCCCATAAGGTTTCCAGAAGGGACCAGACTCACTAACATCTTGGTTCTAGACCAGGGGGGCTCATTCTGGGCTGTGATTGCAGAATTGCAAGGTGGCAGGTGCATCTGTGGGAGGTTTGTTTCAGAGAGTTGGAAAACAGACACTCGTAAAGCACAGGGCGTAGAACTCTCGCCCAGTGAGCACCCCGCACATGCTCGAGTCAGATTGAGGCTACCAAAGAAGCTCATGAAGAGCCGCACGCCTTTAATCCCAGCATTCGGGAGGCAGAGGCAGGCAGATCTCTGTGAGTTCGAGACCAGCCTGGTCTACAGAGCGAGATCCAGGACAGGCACCAAAACTACACAGAGAAACCCTGTCTCAAAAAACCAAAAAAAAAATCCAAAAAATGAAGGAGAAGAAGAAGAAGAAGAGGAGGAGGAGGAGGAGGAGGAGGAGGAGGAGGAGGAGGAGGAGAAGGAAGAAGAAGAAGAAGAAGAAGAAGAAGAAGAAGAAGAAGAAGAAGAAGAAGAAGAAGAGGGAAGAAGAAGAGGAAGAAGAAGAAGAAGAAGAAGAAGAAGAAGAAGAAGAAGAAGAAGAAGAAGAAGAAGAGGAAGAAGAAGAAGAAGAGGAGGAGGAGGAGAAGAGAAGAAGAAGAAGAGGAGGAGGAGGAGGAGGAGGAGGAGGAGGAGGAGGAGGAGGAGGAAGAAGCAGCAGCTCTGAAGCTGGGAACGGTGCACAGGAGGCTGAGGCGGGAGGATCAGGAGATCAAGGCCAGCTGGGCTACACCAAGAGACCATTTCAAAACCCCCCACAACAGAGGAAAAATTATGATGGAGCTGATGGACATTGCCCTTAACTATGCATACACAGCACACTCTTCCACTTGGCCCCACATTTATCCCCTCTCTGCTCAGTGACTGAGTGGGATTCTCCAGCAGGAATACTAAGGTAAGTACAGGGAGCAGGAGAGAGCCATTGGAACTGCTGTGGCGTGGCTGGGGATATGCATGGGTGAGAGAGGGTGTGGCTGGGAAGGAATATTGCTGGGATGGGGAAGGGCATGGCTAGGGTGGGATGTTGACAGGAGGTGCTCCCCTGGGGGCTCCTATGCTGATCACACGGAGGAGCAATGTGGTGATATATTGTGTACCCTAATAAACTTATCTGGGGATCAGAGGACAGAACAAGCCACTAGATTAAACATAGAGGCCAGACAGTGATGGCACACACCCTTAATCCTATCACTTGGGAGGCAGAGATCAGTCTGGATCTCTGTGAGTTCAAGGCCATAATGGGAACAGAGTCAGGAAGTAGTGGCACATGCCTTTAATCTCAGCACGTGAGATCTCATCTCTTTGCTTGGAAAGCACACATGCCTTTAATCCCAGGAAGTGACATGTCTGGGTGGAGAGGGTACAGGAACTATGCAGCAGTTCAGCTGAGATCCATTCAGCTGAGAACTCAGAGGCTTTCAGTCTGAGGAAATAAGATCAGCTGAGGAGTTGGCAAGGTGAGGTTGGCTGTGGCTTGTTCTGTTTTTCTGATATTTCAGCATTCACCCCAATATCTGGCTCTGTTTTTTTTTTTTTTTTTATTAATAAGACTTTTTAAGATCGTATTGCTGAGCAATGATGAGGCTTGAGGTCCCGTATTCTGTCCTCAACTATGCTGGGTGATCCTGGGTGAATACGTAAGTGAATGAATGGCCAGTGGGGGCTCAAGGCCCACCCTGCTCTTGCCTCTGTCCATCCTGGAGGCCAGATCCCTCTTGTTTCGATTCCTAGGAGAAAGCCCCAGGATGAGTGGATGCAGAAAGCATCCCCTTGTCAGCTCCAGGCCATGCTGGTGGTGAGAGGGCCAGGAGTAGGGGAGGGAAGAGGGTAGGAAGCTCCAAGGACCAGTCCTGCCAGGGATAGAGGCAACTAACATCCAGGTGGCAGTAGCTGTTGGATACCTTGAGGTAGGTAAGGGGTGACTGGGCTATGAACTGGCACTAACCCAATCCACACAGTGGGTCAGCACTCTTGTTAGTGTCTACCAGGGGTCCCTACATCCTCTACCCCCTTCACCCTGGCTCAGTGAATACTCCATTTCTTGATGGGGTGTGCCAGCTCACTTCTGCCTCAGGATATGTGGAAAGGGTGTCCACCTTCAAGTACCTCTTCCTTCTTTGGTTCCCATAAGTGATACCTGTTTGTGGTGGCAGTCATCAGACAAAAAATGCCCCACAGCGGGAGAGGAGGAATCTATCTTAGCCATATTAGTGGCCGTAACACAAGGTTAGATGCTGGGTGGCTTCTAAGTGACTGCAAGTCCAAGGGCAAGACAGATTCCATTTCCCGTGAGGGCCACTTCTGCTTTGTGGATGGTACTTCTCGCTAGGTCCTCACTCAGTAGGAGAAATGAGGGGTTTCATAAGTGTGTGTATAGGAGCACTAGTCCTTGGCATGAGGTGAGCCCCCACAGCCTAGTCACCCCACAAAACACCCCAACACTGCCCCCATGGGGTTTTTCACATATAATTTGGAGGAGACCTGTTTAGTTCACTGTGGAGACCCTCTGTTTCTCAACCACATGTCTTTCTGGGACTCTTTTCTCCCCAGGGCCCCTTATCATCCAGGGGCTCCTAGGTCCTTGAGATTCTTATTTCCCAGAACCATTTCTGGGGTGAAATGGAGCTGTAGTTTCCTGGACCTGGTTTGGGTCCCTGTCCCAGCCTATCTGGTCCCTTGGACTCTGGTCACATAAGCTCTGTTTTTCTCAACATGGTTTGACTTGGGTTTGGGTCACTTGCTCCAGAATGTCCCAAGAAAACCCTCTGTGAACTAACATTAATTCTTCACCTTCTGGGTGGTTTGGATGTTTAGAGGTCTCAGTATGATGAGGGAAGGGGACATAAGTCTGCCCTCAGGAGAAACTGAGTCTCTCGAGAAGACTAAGGGCTGAGCAAGGGTTGCCCTACTGGGGTGTGGCTCAGAAACAGAGCACTTGTCTGGTATGCAGGAACTCTCAGTTCCATCCCCTGGGCTGAAAAATAAGCAATAAGTGGCAGAGGTGCCAGGTATCTGTCCTTGGCACAGCAGGTTTGTCCACGGCAGCCCCACAGAGGACACTGGCTCCCGAAGGCAGACTCCCTTATCCCACCTTCCAGAACACACACTGGGTTCTCGGTTGGCTCAGCCTGACCTAAGCAATGCTCAGAGGCTGCTGTGTCTAATTTTTGCATGTTTTCTTTTCAAAAGATGAATTATGTTGAGTTAACATGGATAATTGAGTGTAAAACTTTCCCTAAAAATAACATGCAGGTGCTAACCCTGCGGGCTGCCTCTTCCCATGCCTTCCGGAGGGAGAGAAGGAAGGTCTGGACCCTGCCTGGCCAGGCTCTTTGACTGCCCTTGATCCTTCTCTACTCTCCATCCCACCCTCTGCTAGGTTTCTCTGAGATCTAGAGGCCGGGAATGTGGGCGCAGCCTTGGTTCTGCACTGTCCATGATGTGGCCCCTGCCTGGAATCATCATTGTGTGAGTTCCAAGTAGTAGGTTCTGCCTGATACTTAAAATTGAATCATCTTTATGATCCAGGAACACCAGTCACAACTGTCACTTGTTAAATAGTTAAGGACCTTGGGGACAAATCACACAAGTTTTATCTTCACATACAGAGAGGCCAGGTCACCATAACATGGACAGGTCTTTGGGGCTTGAGGACAGAGTTCAAGAGAAATCAAACACAGTCTCATTTCCTCTGCCAGGGAAGTCTAGACAGCATGCATTTCTCCCAAGCCTAAGTGTCTGGGACCATTATTGGGGTCAGCCATAGAGGCAGAGGCAACCACCCACCTGGCTAACTATGGTTTCTAACACCTTCTAAGATTGACTGAAGCCATGAGAGCTACCACAAATCCCACTATTAACAGAAGCGATGCAGCGTCCATCATGTCCCAACACCCCAGGCAAACCAGGGTCCGCTTATCAGACAGTACATTGGGGAAGGGAAGGTTTCTAGGCATCTTCCAGGAGTCTGTTCCAGACAGTCCTTTCTTTAGGCAGGGTTGGTTCTAGGTATCAATAGCATCAATCCATCTTTCTTTCTTTTTTTAAAAATAACATATTTATTTGTATTTTATTTGCATTGGTATTTTGCCTGCATGTATGTCTGTGTGAGAGTGTCAGAGTCCCTGGAGCAGGAGTTACAGACAGTTGTGAACTGCCATGTGGGTGCTGGGAATTGAACCTGGGTCCTCTGGAAGTTCATCTAGTGATCTTAACTACTGAGCCATCTCTCTGCCCCGCCCCCAGGTCCATCTTTCTGTGCTGTTGATGCCAGCCCACTTGAGGCCATTAGAGCCCAGTTGTATGGCTCATCAGTCTTCTGACCAATCCCTCTGGTACTGGTGGCATTGTAGCAACTGCATGAATAAGGACTATTCCTTTCACATGGAGCTAGGAGACAGCCATGGTATTGACAGAGAGACTCTTTCAACAAGGGGGTGGGTGCTTCCCAGAGAGAACCTCAGGGAGTGGCCCTGTATGTAAGCTACCACACATCCACATTATTTTGCTTTCATGTACCTCATTTGTACATTTGTGTGTTACTGCTTCTGAGATGAGACCACATGCTAGTGTCCCCGCAATGTCCTTATACTTTGAACAAGCCTTGGAGAGGTGAATGTTGCTCCCTCCATGAGTGTATAGGACCTGGAGAACTCTGTCCTGAGAGGCATCCATTGTAGAATGGCTGGAGACTGAGCTGGAATTCCGGGCCCTGTCACCCACACTGCCTGTGACCAAAGCCTCAAGCAGATGGCATGGCCTGCACACTTCAGTCTTTCCATGGAGTAGAAGGACTGAACAGGCTCTTTAGAGGACAGAGGAGGGCACACCAGGCAGTGATAAGAGAAAGCCATGAGATAGGTTTGCAAAGCAATGGTCAAATATGTGACTCCATGTGAACAAACCTGCAATTCAACAAACTTCTGGAACTTTCCCATGGGAATGGCTGCTTCCAAAACCAATAAAGGAAATCGTGGCTTATCAAAGCAGACTCTTGGGAACCACATACTTACTTCTTTGATTCTTCCTTCCTGGGAGTCTCTTGAGGAGCATCAGAGCCACAAGGTTCCAGCGGCCATCACCAACAAGGTAGCTCACACATCTCAAGTGTGCTTCAGAATGCCCAAACCTGCCCAGGTACCTCAGCCCTCAGATGTGGCCCAGGCTGCAGAGTGGAACAGCTAGCCCATGGGTTGGGAGTTTACAGTGTGCTTGTCATGTTCTTATCTCCAGAAGTAATGAGCTACTTCAAAGAGATTCATGGCTGCGATCCTATCTCTGCCTATTGTTGATTGCCACGCCAACACTCACTCCCATCGTGACCCAGAGACCAGCTCAGTGCTAGAAGCAGCACTTTGCAAACTAGTCATGCTCCCAGCCTCCTTGACTCCCTGTACAGCCAAGGTGGTTCTTCACCTTAAGGGGCTCTTACGGCTGCAAGCCCACCCCAGGCATCAGGACATCCATCCATTATGGTTTGCATGTGAAATGTCCCTACAGGCTTATGTGTTTGAACACAGCATCCCCAGCTGATGGTTGTGTTTCAGGACATTATGGAGCCTTAGGATGCAGTGCTTTGTAAGGGAAGGTAGATTGCTTCTGGGTGGGGGGACTGGAGGGGTCCAGCTTTGCAGCTTTCAGCCCAAAGTTCAGAGCCACATAGCAAGCAGCTACTAGACACTGTGAACTCTGCATGCCTTCCCCACTGTGCTCTCCCAAACCATGAGCTGAAAATCTTCTCTCACAGTGACATCATGGTACTGTGACGCAGTAAGAAATCTGCATTTGGTCTCTAGCCACAGTCCCTGGCACTTTAGAATGCCTAAATCCCTTGTAACTTCCTGAGTGATGATAGAGACACCAGGGGAGCCTTTGATTTGAAGTCCCAGTTTTCCACATGGAGCTCTGACTTTTGTGACGTCCTGGGTAACAAGAGCATCTTTGTTTGCAGAACAGTTCTATGACTAGGGGCTAGACAAAACAGCATCTGAGAAAACGTGAATAATATGCAAACGGCTCATAGAAAAATCACATGACCCTGCTCTCTCTCAGTCTCTCTGGAGCCTTGACCTCTCTAGCTCAGACCCATTTCCAAGTTAAAAATCTTTTCTCTCTTAACAAACTATCTGCCTTTCTATTACTAGCCATGTGTCTCTGTCCAAATCTTTTTCTTTTTTCCCAGTATGCAAGAGGATGGGAATATTAGTGGATGCCCTCTGGTCTCAGATCCATTCCTGTAACAGGAGACATATACCCCACTCCTGAACCACAGTGCAGTGTTTTAAGGTGATTGGGGCTCTGCATCCTTGCAGATATTGTGGGGACATCTCTGGAGGTAATGCTAGCACAGTGCAAAGAGCTGCAGCCAAGACCCCGACAGGATTGTTCTTAGAATCACCACACCCTGCCCAGGTGTTGGCTGAAGTTGATTAAGGTCTCTACCTCCAGGCTGATTGAGTCCCTTGACTAACCTTTCTTTTTTCTTAAAGTTTTTTTATTTAAAAAATTTTAAATTCATTTTACATACCAACCACAGATGCCCCTCTCATCCCTCCTCCTGCTCCCCTACCCCCTACCCACCCCCTGCCACCGCTGCCTTCCCCCCTGCCCCACCCCCCTTGACTAACCTTTGTGGGATGAGTCAAAAGCCCAGACCTGTCCCTCAAGATGGGACAAGCTCTGGGCTGCAGTTTATACTCCAGGGCTCACTGGGGTCAAACAGAGGTAAGGCTCTAACTGCTTTCGCTCCCCTGCTGGTCCTCACCTAACCTGTCCTTTCTCTTATCCCTCCTTGATCCTGACCTAGCCATTTACTCACACTCAGGCTGCCTGAGAAACGGGAACTGCTCAACAGCTCCTGGGAGACCCTCTAAGGGCTACAACATTGAAGACTAGGGCAGCCTTTCTGAGTGGGTTTTAAACACAGAAGCTAGGTATAATGGCCCTCATCCATAATTCTAGCACTTGTGAGGCTGAGACAGGAAGGTTGCCAGGCGTCCAGAGACAGCCTAAGCAATCTCACAAAAACAACCGACCATCGAATCAAAGAAACATCAGAAGAACCCAGCAACTTAGAGGACTCCCTGTCAAAGGCGACAAGCATACAAACTCAAGATACTTATTTCAGTGGTGATGGAGCTGTGAGAAGGCCAGCGTCAACCAGAATGGGCTTGAGGCAGGAAGGAAGGGTCAGATGAACATGACTAGGAGTCAGAGGAAAGTTAATCCCAGGACCCAATCATTGAAAAAGACTTCCTCATTGGCTGGGGTGGTAATGGCACATGCCTTTAATCCCAGCACACGAGAGGCAGAGGGAGGTTGATCTCTTGAGTTCTAGGTTAGGCTATGTTCCAGGACAACCTAGGGCTACATAGAGAGACCCTATCTTGAAAAACCAAAATAACAAATAAATAAATAAATAAATAAATAAATAAATGCTCTCCCTTGTGCTATGTCAGATTGCCCATTGTACTGTACAAATTCCCTCTGGCAAACAAATAAATCCAACCACAGTTGCATAGTAAAACCCAGTGGGGGGATTCTCCTTGAGATTCATGCATACACGAAGGAAAAGATTATTATAATCATAACACAGGATCATGAGATGGTTTATGCACAATAAATATAGTGTGATATAATTCATGCATGTCAATCACCTATATTAGTCAAGGAAAGGTCTACCCCTTTATGGACCCACTCCCTCCTCTTGTGTATTAAAAGTCCCTGGACCCAGAATGAGTGACTTGAGAGACTTGCTTGAGCAGCTCTCGCTCTGTAGAATGTGGTTTCTGCTTTCACGTTTAATAAATCTATCCCTTTGTTACTGCTTTTTTTGTGCCTTGCTCAGTTCTTTGTTCAAGACACAAAGAACCTGGACATTTCATCACAGAAGACCCCTCCCAGTAATGGGTGTTGGTTGAGGGGCCTCTACCGGAGCTATTGAGAGATCTTCATGTGGTTGGTGACAAATATCTTCTAACTGGGTGGTTCAGACCAGCAGGAGCTTATTCTCTGTGTCTGTCCATTGTTTATCTATCCATCTGTCCATCTTCCAATGCAGGATGAGCAGGAAGTCACGTGCAGTGCCAAGGGGCAAAAGAGACCCCTCTTGATTTGGGACCCAGGAAGTACCCAACCCATCGGGGCAAGGAACTCTACAGTCACATGGTCCAAAAAGCCCAGGTTTGTTAGACTTCATTGCCCCTCCCGCCTTCCCTTGAGAGGAGCAGCAGATGCTGACGCCGGCTGCCTGTTTCCTCAGAAATCTCTCTGAGTGCACCCGCACGGCTCTGCACCGCACGGCTCTGCAATCTGGTTCTTAAAAATATCACTGTGGAGGGGAAAAGGAACATTAGTGCGCTTAGGAAAGCTGTGTTCCCAAATAAATGAGCAGTTAAAACAAAATCAGATTATGGTGCCCGCAGAAATCACACCTCTTCTCTCCAACACATTCACAAGGACTTGCCTGGAGACTCCAACATCATTATCATCACAATGGCGGGAATCTAAGCCCTGGTGTGTGCACCCTCCCTCTCTCTCTGTCTGCACACACACACACACACACACACACACACACACACACACTCAACATGATGTTTTGAGTGTGCATCCATCTAGAATGAGCACAGTGGCATGGTGTTTTTTTTTTTTTTTTTTAACTTTCCTTTTACAAAAGCCTTGGGGAACTGGGTGCTTATTTATTTGTGTGTGTGTGTATTTGGGGAATAAGTAGTAGGGTGCTTATTTATTTGTGTGTGTGTGTGTGTGTGTGTGTGTGTGTTTATGCACATACCATAACATGTATGTGCGGAGGTCAGAGGACAACTTACAGGAGGAGTTGGTGCTTTGCTTCCACAATGTGGGATACGGGGAATTGAGTGCAGGCTGTCAGGCTTGGCACCTTTACTTCCTTAGCAATCTTGCAGGCCCGTGATAAATCTCTCCAGAGTCTCTGAATCTGTAGGCTCTTCTCAAATGCCACTTTTGTTTGTCAAGCGGTCCTCTGGGGACAGCCCGTTGACCCTTTGTTAGCCTTGACTACAGGCCAGGAGCTCTCCTCTGCCTACCTAGGACAGCAAGAAGTGACGTGAAGACCAGAAGTGAAGGGACCAGTATTCAGCATAAGACACCCCAAGACCAAGTTCTCAGCACAAAGAAGATTTATTTGCCCCAGAGGGACAAAGGGCAGGGAATAAGAGATAAAGACAGGAGACAGAGGATGAGGGAGAAGGGACAGGGATATTTGTCCCAGAGGTACAAGGGACTGCCTCTGGATAGAAAGGAGACAGACGTGGCACATAGGCAAATGGTAGTTTATAAAGGGAAAAGGGAAAGCCCTGTGTTAGGATGAGGTGTTTAATTTTAACTGGGCTTGTTAATTAGGTGAGCTACAAGGGGGCTTTTGTTTGCTGTATTTTGATACTTTGATAGTTGGACCATGGTAGTCAGCCTCAAGAGGAGGAAGTGGCCAAACAAGGGAATAGACCTTGGTGGCTAGCTTTAGGAATGTAGTCTAAATGTTTTTAACAAGTCAGAGAGGATGGGGGAAAGGGCAAGGCCTGCCAGAGCCATGTTCACCATGCTTGGGCTGGTTAGAGTCCTCAAGAAGGGGTCTCTGTTTTGAGACCTACCCTACTCCTTCTGTTGGGTCCCAAGTTTTCTGTTCCTGATAACCAGGCCTGCAGGACCTACAGTAGACTGGCCCTCTCTTCCCTTCCATGCCAGGTACAGAAACACCTCAAGAGTGGTCCGGGTTGACAGGCATTGTCCAAGATGGATTCATCATCTTCATTGGTTGCTAAGTGGACTTGTGGTAACCCAGGAAAGGGTTGGGGTGGCAAGAAGCCTGGAGTCTTGATGCTGTTGCTCTAAGTCCCAAGTCCCATGGCACCTGAGTTCTGATCTGCTCCCATTTTTCCTGGAGCTGGTCTGACTCTGGCTCTGCTCACTGGCACCTGGCATGGGTGGCTGTGAGCACAGATGGACACCTTGGATGGTGACTCCTGGGGCTTCTACCACAACTGTGAGACTGTGGATGAAAAAAAAAAATGGAGGCAGGAGCAAGCTCATGGTCCACGGTCCATGACCAGCTGGAAAATCTTGACAATGTCACACATGAATAATTCTTCTCTGGACATTCCCAGGCCTGATAATTGAGATGATTGTTTCTGAGCTGCTTTGGGTGAGTGGGGGCAGAGTGGAGGTAGTTTGCTTCTTCCGGTGTCAGCTCCCCAACAGCTGGCCACCACCCACACAGGCATGCATTGTGTTAGTTAACCTTTCTCATTGCTGTGACCAAACATCTGACAGATGCAACTTAAAGGCAGGGTTTATTGTGGCTCACAGTCCAGGCAATATTGTCCACCGTAGCGGCAGGAGTGGATCTGCCCATGGTAGTGGCAGCTTCTCACCTGCCAACAACCAGGAAGCAACAGAGACCAGAAGGAGCAGGGCTGGAACCCTCAATGTCTGCCTCCAGTAGCTTATGACTGCCAGCTAGGCCCTACTACCCAAAGATCCCACAACCTCTCCAAACAACTCTTCCAGCTCAGAGACCAAATGTTCAAACACGTAAGCCTGTGGAAGATATGCCATAGGCACACTGTAACAAGGGCTACATCGAGTACTGTATTGCCCTGCTTTCAATCTTCCAGACCTGTCCGAAAGATCCTGCTGAACATTCCTGAAGGCCTGAGCACACTTGTTGTCTCATGATTTTCTCCAAATTGAAACCCCTGGAAAGAGGAAGGAGGCCTGTAATACACGGGAAGTAAACCAAACTTATAAGACATAGGAAACTCCTGAAGTTTACAACATCCCCAAGGCCCAGGGTTATGTACACAGTAACAATGGCTGGGGAGGGAGACCCTTGGAAAGTTGTGCAGTGAGCTCCTGGGATGCATTTTGCCTGTGGGCTGCCTCAGTGATGCCTCAGTCATGTATGCTTCTCTAAGAAACTTTGAAAACTCACTGATTCACTATGCTAGACTTGAGTGGAACTGTTTCTTTGGTGTGTGCCAGTACTCTGTCTGGGGTGAGTAGACGTTTGTGTCTCCCCAGGAGAAGCCATACAACAGATCCCAGTCTAGGATCTTCAAAGATGGATTCTTCTCCAGCTTTCCTAAGTGTGCCTGGTAACCCAGAAGCCACCTACAGCCAGTTCTCCTTCAACAGGATTGAGTGACATCCCTGGGAGGCTGTCACTGAACTCCATTCTGAACCTGCCTATGCACTGAGAGATTCTCCACTTTGTCAGAGAATATCAGTACCACAGGGGTGGGGAGAGTACACAGTGAGTTAAGTTGTGAGCTGGAAAATACTGGATCAGGCAGAGAATCTTGGGGTCACGGCACCAATCTGATGCTATGAGTGAGCCTGACACTTACCACAGCAAAGCCAAGAGGACAATCAGTAAAATAAAACAAGCGACGAGGCATTAATGGAGCTGTTTTCAGTGATTCTGTAAACCATCTAGTCATTGAATTGGAAGCTGGTAGGGTGTTGCCTCCTCATTACGAAGGAGTCATGTTGGAATCGTCTGCTGCGGTGCTCACTGCTGCACACATGAATGTTAATGTCCCCACAGCCCCTCTGCTGTGAAATAAATGGAGAAGTTGAAATGATAACAAGAAAGCAGAGTGGGGCTTTTGCCCTGGGCTCTGGGCACTGGTGTGGTTAGTTAGTGTGGCTGTGAGTCTTTTTTTGTTCCGCTGCTTTCCTGTGGGGACTCCAGCTCCTCTGAGCGGGAAGAGGGAAGGTCACTGGGTCATGCCCTCTGAAGCAGTTTCTTCCCTGGAGGTGGACGGGAGAGTGATATTGACCCTGGGAATTATGAGATCCGACAGAACCCTGTGGCCCTGAGACAGATGTGGGCAGGGGCAGGTAAGGCAACACATTGGAATGAGGCTCAGAAAGCAACAAGGGGACAGGGATGTGAAGTGGGGCAGGGGGATGGGTGGGGGCAGCTCTGGGGAGAGCCAGCTGGTCATCACCTCACCCCAGGACAGTTCAGCCAAGGACTTTAATCACTGTATTCTGCCAGGATCCATAGAGGGCACAGGTCCCTCAGGGCACAGGCATGAGGGATGCCACTTCAGCATGAAGAAGTGAGGTCAGAGGTGACAGAGTCACAGGTAAGCGGGGTGAGGAGTAAAGTGAGGTTGGCCAGAGGTCGCCTTGCTTCGGCCTCTTTCCTGCAGTCCATTTGCACAGATGGCTTCCTTCGGGCCAGTTCCTCCTCAGCCATGGCTATCCCTTATTTCCCATTCCACTGCCCTCTAAACTCTGGGGTCCTCTAAACAGCAAGAACACAAGCCTTTGGGATGTTGATGGCCAGGATCATCTCTATTCACCAAGGTCCCTATAGTAGTTAGGTGGCAGTCTTGCTTTTTCTTTTATTTATTTGTTTGTTTGTTTATTATGTATACAGTGTTCTGCCTACATGTATGACTGCACACCAGAAGAGGACACCGGATCTCATAGATGGTTGTGAGCCACCATGTGGTTGCTGGGAATTGAACTCAGAACCTCTGGAAGAGCAGCCAGTGCTTTTAACCTCTGAGCCATCTCTCCAGCTTCCGGTCTTGCTCTTTCAACCTCCGTGAAGTTTTAAGCATGGCTACTGCCTTCCAGATCATCTTAAAGGGGCAAAGGCCACCAGGACATTTCTGGAAAAAGATCAATCCCAGGAGGGGTGAGTGTGAGATGGTCACTTGAGTGACCAAGGTGCTGGGCACCAGCTCACCCAGCCTACTGGAGCTAGGACCTGATGGTCCCTTCTATCAAATCCCACACAGGGTCCTAGAGGCCACAGGGTCACTGCCCAGCAATCTTTGGGTATCCACCTGTGTGTCTGGCCTCCTTGGTGCTAGGATAACCTCTTCCAACTCTGGCTTTCACACAAACCCACATGCAACAGAAGAAGACAGAACAGCAAAGGAAGGCATGCAGCTCAGGAGCCGGGCAGGAGGCACAGAGTACACCCCATAAGGAAGGATGATGGAAACCTTGGTTTGCATCAGGTTATACTCCATCTATGTAGAGAGAGACCAGAGGTTGGCTGGAACTTGGCGGTCCTCTTGCCTGTGCCTCTGAGTGGTGGTATTGCAGGGATGCACCACCACATGGTGATGCATCTCCCTTTCCAAACTAAAGACCTGATGTGGGCTCCTGCTGAGATAGGTGTTAATGTGGCTTCTTTGAAGGGCTTAGTGAGTGTCTTACAGAATGAGTCCTCTTTCCCCTAACAAGGCATCCAGCCTGTCCAAATCCTGAATCCTACAACCGGTCCTGTGGGTTCCATGTAGCAGCCAAGTGTCTGGGCCATGACTGCTACCCCAGCAAGCTACACCACAGCAAGCTACTGCCCATATACTCAGCTGGAGTAGGGCAGGAGTTACTGCTGTCCCCCATTCCCTCTATTCCCTGGGGTTAACCTCCATGTTAAGTTGGAGCCCTGCCTTCAAATGCACAGTGCCTTGGACTTTCACTCAAAGCCAAAACTACTCTGTTCACACGCAGAGGCCTCCAGTATGATTACAAGGAACTCAGGAAACAGAAGCAGAGCTGCTCCCTGTGTGTGTGGACACTGAGCTTGCCTGGGAAGCTGATGGGGTTAAGGGAGAGTGGGGTCAGAGGTGAGCAGGTCAGGGGTCAGTAAGGACACAGCAGTGAGTGGGGTCAAGGTTTGGTGGTGGTGTGGTCAATGGTAAGCTGGGGTCAGAATTGAGGAGGGCCAGAGGTGAGCAGAGTCAGGGGTAAGCAGAGTTGGGAGCGAGCAAGGTCTGTGGTGAGCAGGGCCATGGGGAGGGGTTGGTACAAGCAATTAGGAGTGAGCAGGGAGTGGAGTTGATGGTGTGTGGGTCAGACGGTTGCGTTGTGCAGGCTGAGGGGTGCACAGGGCAGTGTTACACAGAGGAGGCATTCTGGGTCACAGCTGATAGGTGGGAACACACTTGGAGTGAGGAGCAAGAGTTTCCGGTTGGGGGCCTTGGGTAGGATGACAGAGAAAAGCCCCTGGGTGCTGACTCCTTTGCAACCCTGCCTGGCTCATGGCAACTACATGGCGAAGGCTCCTCAGTGGAGGGTGTGGGTGGAAGGGTGTCCCCTACGCCCAGAGGCCTCCTCCACCCCCTGTGCCTGACTCTCCTCACCAGTTTCTCCCCCTCCCTGCTGTTCAGCATGGCCGAGTTTCCGTCATTCCAGAGCTACAGAACATGACGTTCAGTCACAACTGTGACATTAGTGGAGTAATAGACTGCACGCCTCTCCACAGTCGACTGCTGTCCTCGGTAAACAGAGGGACGCGCCTGTCTCAGCTGCGCACGGAGAAAAGGCTCATTTGAGCTGGTGCTTGGAGATAATGTCTTGTGAATAGCTATTTAGCCATCACCTGTCATCCTGGCCAGGAAGCTGCGCACAGGGGTGCGGGAGATTTATAGAGATGCAAAGCTCATTTTTCTCAGAAAGAGTCTGTGGGTGGATCTGCTCGAGGATAGAACCAGCTCTACCCAGATGTGGGGGCCAAGATCACCCAGCCATACAGTGAGGCTCTGGACCCAGGAACCACCACCCACCCAGAAGGAAGAACTCCCCTACCCAGTTCTCTTCCTAATTCTTTAGCTCAGAGGCCTCAGGACTTTCTCAGCCACAGACCCTGAGAGGGAAGTCCAGATTTTTATGTGCTCCATAACTACAGAGGGAAAGGAAGGAAGAGAAGGGAGGAGGGAGGAGACGACTAGGAGAGGAGGGGGAGGGGGAGGAGGAGGAGAAGAAGGTCGGGAAAGGAAGAAAAGGCAAAAGGGAGAGGCTAGAGAGAAAGGAGGGAGGGGAGCGGAGAGGAGGGGGAGCAGAGGAGGGTAAGGAAAAAGGGAAGGAGGGAGGAGAGAGGTCGGCTCTAACTCTTGGAGAAGTCTGCAGAGCCCTCCCAGGTGACCCAGAACTAGACTGAATGGAAACCTAGCCTCCAAGTCACAGCTCGTCCTTGTTCAACCAGGGACCTGGGTGTTTCCTAGGTAAGGAACTGCGCTTCCTCCAAAGCAGAGCCTCCATGGCCGTGTGTGTTCTGGGCATTCATCATGGCCCTGGTCAAAATCCAATTAGAGGAGAACTATTTGCAAGGCACAAACTGTATGGTGCATCTTTCTTAACTCACGCTCTGCTTTCCTAAGAACAATCAAGACAAAACAGAAAACAACCTGCCGCAGACAAGTGACAAGGAGCAGAGGGGCCCCTCTCAGCACTGCCCACCCCACTGCCCACTCCTCCACACACCCCCTGCTCATCCATTTCCACTCAACCATCCTCCACTTCCCCTGCTAGCCCCTTCTTCTCTCCAATCTTCCTCACCCTGTCCCCTCTCCTCATATCCCCCCAGGCCCCCAACCTCCCCCCACCCCCACCCCGTTCTAATACATCTTGGTTTACATTAAGATCACACTGAAGCCAAAGAGGCTCCTGTCTTTGGCTGCCCACTGGCCTACCTGTCACTATTTGTGAGAAATGAACAGTAATTGTTCTTGTTGTGCTTCCTAGATGGTCATGGGGTGAGGAAGGGGCCTGGGGCTAATCAGGCTCCTAATTAGTGACTTCCAGGTGTGGTAATTGCCCAGCAGTTGGGCTGCTGACAGTTAATCACCAAGGGCTCCTCAACTGCTCTCATGGAATTAAATGTTGGGGTGGATCTGAGGATAACGTGGGAGGTGTGCATCAGAGGCCTTGGCTTCAGTGCCCATCTGGGGACCTGGGATACCTGAGACTCTCCTGAAGAGGAGAGCATGAGGGTGGCCAGCTACTTACGTTAGAGGCAGGCCGCTCTCAATCTGTTTGGAAATGGTACCGAACCTTGAAGACACTAACACAGTAGACAGAGTGTTTGGGAAGACTGAGGCTCCAAGAAGAGGCTACATGCCTGGGAGGCATCACCGGATGCTAGTGTGGTCACCACAGGCTCATGAGGACATGGTATCACCTTTTTTCTGGAAGTAGGGAATTGAGGCATGAGTAAAATGCCCACAATTCCATGGTCTGCCCAGAACCTATGAGGCCCTTGCATGATTGGGGGGATGTACAGTGTATATGGGAAGCATTCAAGCTTGGGAGAGGATGTGCCCTGATCTGGGACTGCCATCCTCAACCACCACCGTCACAGAGAGAGAGGAGGGGAAGGGAAGGAGAGAGAGACAGACACGGGGAGGAGGCCTGGTCGGCTTAGGCAGAGGAGGAAGCATTCAGTCTGGACTCCTTGTGAGGAATTTCCCAAGAGCCTGCGGTCTAAGGCCAACACAACTTGGAATAAATGATCAAGTTATGAATTAAACACAACAGAAATGTAATTACCACGGGAACCAGCTGAGAATAAAATAGATTATCCCTGTAACAGTCATTAAGCTGTTGTCACATGAACCCCTCTAATGTGTTGCTGATTAAAGTCAATCCTGGCACAAATGATCATCTCATGGGGTTGCACTCCGCTCATCTTGGGTCCATACAGAGCTCCTGTGGCCTGAAATCCTCTCCTGCCTGATTTATACAAGGCCTCTGGGGACCAGGGGCTTCCAGTTTCCACCCACAAAGAGCCACCTAGTGGTCCTAGGATTGAGCAGGCCATGGCTGCATGGCCTCAGAGCTCTGTGCAAGATGTTGGGGTGGCCAGCCTCTGTTTGCCAATGGTTCCTCTGCAGTCCTGACTGTGGTGGTATTAGCTGATGACTCCTAGTTCCATACAACATCCAGTAAACACTCATGGAGGACCTCCTGCATGCCAGGCACTGTTTGTAGATGAAAATAAAAGATCACAGCCATCCTAGCTGTGGACATAATGGACACAGGAACAGCGCACATTCTCTAGAAGGCGACACTTTGGAGAAAGTGTAAGTGGTCAAGTGTAGCCAGGGGAGTCAGAACATTGAGAAGTAAGCTGCAATTGTCTTCAGAATAATCTCAGATTGACAGAGTTGCTGAGGGGGTGCCCTGGTGAAACTGGAAGTACTTATGCAAAGACCTTGGGGCAGGGGCCAAGTATGCATGTATACAGACTGGCATGTGTTTATGGATGTATCCATGCTTAGGTATTTGTATGCACACACCTCTGTATCTGTGTGCATGGACACACATTTGTGTACGTACAACTGTGTGCATATGTGCACATGCTCCCCCCCCCCCCCCGTGTGTGTGTGTGTGTGTGTGTGTGTGTGTGTGTGTGTGTGTGTGGCCAGAGCAGAGTGATTCTGGAGGAACTGGTGTGACTAGAAGGACAAAGGCAGGTGTTCACATCAGGCTTGGTGGTCACTTCAGCAAGGGACAAGTGTGACATAATTTCTTAGGCAGCTTCCCCCATGGCTGTGGCAGAGCCCAGGTGGTAAAATGCTGTTCTCTTCCCATACATTCTCAGTCATAGCCATGGAGGTGGGACCAGAAAGCCACTTGACTGGACTTGCCTGACTACCAGGTGGCCTCCGTTTTCCAGGGCTTCCTCACTCTGAGCAGCACTCTTGCTCTCCAGGAGTCACTATTGCTTGGAGTGTCTGTCATATCTGCCTCTTTCCCAACCAACCCTCTGCCTATCTCAGGTTCGTCTCGCCAGATGGCCTCACAGGCTGATGTGTGGCAGGCTTATCCACAGCAGGACTGGCTGAGACTGCAGAGCTGGTGGCTGTGTGATATTCTCTTAGCTCATTTTGATGTTCTGAAGCCTTTAATATCTGGCTTAGATTCCTGGGAGTCCTCTGCCTATCATTTCAAATTCTCTTTATTGTGTCACTTAGGCATGTATGCCCACCACTGGCAGAAGAAGTTGTCTCATATGTATGTAAAACATATAAGCTCATTGCTTCAGCCACAACTGGAGCCCTTCTGTGCTTCCTCTTTAGTTTGGAACCAGAAATCTTTTCATCACTATAATGAAATACCAAAGGTTCATTAGCTCCCAGTTTGGAGGTTCAAGATTCTGGTGAAGGCATCATGGACAGCAGTTGAGAATGAGAGCAGCATGGATTAGAGCAAGTGCTAGCTGGTTACTTCTGCAGGGAACAGAGCATGAGTGTCATGAAGCTAGCCCCTTCACAGCAACTCTCTCACAAAACTGTAAAGGGTTGCAGGAGTGCAGCCTCATGCTGCCTGTGACCCAAGGACCTCCCGGCAGTCACAATGGGCCTTTGAGGGCCTCTCAAACCTCACCCATGCAAGTACAACATGGTTGTCAACTGTTGCAAGGAGAGGTCTGGTCCATCCTAAATACATGTGGACACTTCAGGGCCATAGAGGCAAAGTCTTGGGTTGTAGTGGTTCTGGGTACTGAGGCCCTGCACCCTCTTGTCCCTCTTAGTACTAACTACAATGGCCTTTGCCACATCTGCTCAAAGGCTTCTGCTCAGTGCTTCTCCAAAGAGAGCCTGGGCACCATGGGGTAGTTTTGTTTAGTTTTGTTTTTGTTTTTTGTTTTGAAGATCACAGGTTTCTGGGCCCCAGAATCAGAGACTCTAGAATGTGCACATGAGCAGCTCCTCAGGGAGGTGATGTGCAAGTTTCTAGGTCCGTGGAGCAGGGTCTTGGGGTAGAGCACAGGCCCAGCCACCCTGTAAGTGGTGTGTTCCATGCCAGGCCTCTGCTGGAGGAGCAGACTGACCAGCTCAGGAACTGGTGTAGCCTAATAGCTGGCCTTGGTCTTCACTGGGCTGGCGTGGGGCCTCCAGGGTGAGGAAGACCTGGGATGCTGGGATGTTAGCTTGGCATTTGATATGGGCCTGGCAACCTAGGCCCACAGTGTGCACAGGCAGGTATGTAGCCTCCAGGCATGCAGTTCCTGGGTGTGCAACCCCCTGGCATGCAGCTCTCTAGGTATACAACCCCTGTGGAAGCATGAAACCCCTTCATTTCCACCTGGGGAGCTATGACCTGAAGAGACAGCCATCCCTCCGGATGTCTGCTAACCAGGAAAGGGGAGGCGTCATCTGAGGCTTAAAGCAATTCTGCAATTGCTTGATTATTTTTAACCAAATATAAGAATAAAAGAAATATGGCCCAATGGCCATTGGCCCTTCACTGGCATTTGCTACTTGAAAAAAAGCCCCAGACCATAAACCCAGAAGCATCCCTCAGAGCTTAGTATATCTCACTGTCACAGCTATCCGAAGTTCCCTTCACAGAAAACCAAGAGGGTGTGGTGGGCTCCTGACACCACCTAATCCCGGGATGGTCTTCTCCCCACAGGCAGCCTGGTTAATATGGCCCTCACTCTGACCCCTAGGATGTTGGAGGGTAGCCAAGTGGGGGCTAGACTGCTGCTGCTTTCTGCCACGTGCCTGTGCCACTCAGCAGGACTATAACCCTGGAGCCTGTCTGCAGCAGTGTGTGTGAACACCAGAGAAAAGCCATCTGGACATCAGAGATTTGACAGCCCAGCCTGGACATGGCACTGGTCTCCTGGAAAAATCTTTTGTCAGAAATGAGCCTCCAATCTTGCCGACTCCAGAGAGGCAGGGTCCAGGAAGCTGCTACTCCATAGTGCAGCCCTCTCTGACACCCACTCAGTTTAGCCCACTTGTGGTCAGAGCGCTGGGGAGGGTTCTCATCTGTGCTCTGTCTCTTTCCTTTGCCAAGCCAAAGTGTTGCTACCTGCAATGGATCTCTGATTACAGGGGGATCTGAGGACCCCAGGGAAGCCTGAGGGTACCCAGAGACTCTGAAAGCAAAGCACAGTCTACCTTCAGAGCTGCCTCTCAGGTCAGGGCCCTGAGGTTTCTGTCCTGGTGTGTGAATGTCCCCCCCCCCCTTGTGATGACTAGCAGGGCAAGGCACATGGTCACCTTCAGTGGTCACATGAGTCATTGTATTCCACAGGTGTTCTCTGTGTACTAGCGAGTAGGGCTTTGCATAGTTTGAGTCACTGAAACTCATGTCCCTGAGGTCCTGGTGCCCTAATGGGCTAGATCCTGGGGCTCTGTCTTGGGGAGGAAACCATAGGTGACAAAGTGATGGAATGGCCTGAGTCCTGGTAACTTGGGGACACCTGGGAGGGTACTGGTGGGACCTGACCTCTGTCCCTGGATTGGTGATTCTTGAGTCCGCTCTCAGGTGGACTCACCCACCCATCCCTAGTGGCCTCAGAGGGACATTTTCTGATTTGAGGCCACTCTATGCCTGGGTGACCACACTAAGGGTGGTCAGTCATAGTATAAAAAAGCACCCAGTTAACTGTGGTCGCCAGCAAGGAATGAACATCTTAGCTTATGTCTCATGAAAGGGTCACTCATCCATCTGATGGAATTTCTGCAATGTCTCTTCTCTAGGTGGGGTCAACTGAATATCAGTGTCTCAGCTAAAAATGCACAGAAGCTATCAAGGTGCCCAGAAAACAGAATGAGGCATCCAGGCATCCAGTCAGAAAAAACTGCTACAGACTCGGTCAGCTTCTCAGTGGGTCGTGCAGGGGTCGTCAGGTGTGAGGTCTGACGAGAAGCAATATTCAGACCGCATTGTGAGTACCAGGCAGGCCTCTGAACCCAATGCAGGAGCTGATGTGAACAGCAGCCAGCCTTTCTGAGACAGGTGACACGAAGTCTTCTTCTGCAAAAGAGGGAATGCAGGCACAGAAAAGCCAAGCAGGTTGTTTGGGGTCATACAGCCAGTGGGCGGGGCTGCCCTGTGTTCAGAGGGCAGTGCTGTGATTAGAAGCCCAAGTGTTTCACTGCTCAGCTGATGGAAGCCAGCAGGTGCCAGGGAGGAAAGTCAGGTTGGCTCACCAGGGCATCTGCCTACACAAAAGCCTCCTTGTCCTCATCATTCATAATCCTGCTAGAGTGATGGCCTTGGGAGCCCTGATGGTTATGCAAGTTGAGTTGGAGTGCCAGCAGTGTGTGTGTGCATGTGCGTGTGTGTGTGTGTGTGTGTGTGTGTGTGTGTGTGTGTGTTTTTCTGTGTGTCAGTGTGACTGCATGGCTCTTGTGTGACAGTGTGGTACCTTGTGTCTTCCTGAAGGACCCATCACTTCTCTAGACATGAATTCTAAGAAAGTCTGAGCTTCATCCCCAATGGTTACGGGCTTAGATGCTGTGACCTGCATGTCTAGTTGTGATAAGAAGAAAAGTGGAGTGGCCTTAGTCACGGTAGAAGTGTTAGCCTTTCAAAATGAGGCTCATGGGCTCGGGAGACAGCTCAGGTGGCAAAATGTTTGACATGAAAACAAGAAGACGTGAGTTCAATCCTCAGCACCTAGGCAAAGAGCCAGAGATGAGAGCACACACTTGCAATCCCAGTGCTAGGGAAACAAAGGCAGGCAGATCCCTCGGCCAGAAAACCTAGTCTACTTTGTGAGCTCCTGGCCAGTGAGAGACCTTGTCTCAAAAAACAAGGTGGATAGTCCTTGAGGAGTGACAATGGGGGTCATCCTCTGACCTCTATACGCATGCATATACACACACCTCTTGTCTAACTGCCCTCCCCCTCAACACACAGTAAGGTACGTGAGACCCAAAACATTGCACATTGATATTTACTCAGCAGATGTGAGGAGCATGGCTATGAGTTGGAGCAGAGGCCCTGTGACCTTCATTCCTTTGGATTTGGGTTGTCAGCAGTGGAGGCCATCTGTGTGTGGATGTGTGCCTGTGTGTGCCTGTCTCTCAACTCAGTACTCACACGATAGTGCAACCCTCATGTTGTATATGCTTGTATCTGCACAGAGTGCACAGGGTTCCCTACCTCATACCTTACTGATAGCAGTGTTTGGCCACCCTATGCCCAACCCCAAGGTTCACAGATGTGGCCTGAGTCAGTCAGGAAGTGGGGAGGTCCAGAGGTCTGAGCTGAAGCCTGTCTACTTGGGGCCATGGGGCAAGAGCCTGTACCACTGTTGCCTTGCTTCTGGTCACAAGGGCAATAGGGATGCTCCCTGGGAAGTGTTGTGGGCCCAGCCAATGCCTGGGATAGCCTATCGCTATGGAAACCTACATCAAAGATGGGCAGACTGACCTGCCAAATCATAGACCCATAGAAATAAAATGCCACACAAAGATCATTGCTTTAAATATTAAAATATATTATGTACACACTCTTAACCAAAAACATAGAAACACATTATCCAGGAAATCTGCATGGCACCTCAGATGGGATCACACCCTCACTGCAGTTTGCTTGGACATGAGTCACACCATGAGTCACACGATCAGGAACAAAACTGATTCCACAAACACTGTTCAGTGCAAAATATAAGTCCACACATAACGATTCAAGTTGCTCCTGCCCAGCACAGAGGCCACCAGGCTTCGAGGACAGGCAGTACGAGCTGATTCAAGCAAAACGTCAAGGAGCTGGTTCCACAGGATCATGCCACCCAGGGCACTGCTGCCCTGCAGGGGCTTCTCAGTAGACACAGGAAGTCAGGACCAGGTGACAGTCCATGAAATGTAGTGATGCCTTGGAGACTCTAGGGCTTGGAGGATGTGCCTGGTTCATATGTGACATACTCTTTCCTCCTTAGCATCTCAGAGGCTGCTCAGTCACAGTATGGGGCAGTGCGAGGCCCCGGAACGCAGTGCGAGGTTTTGCAAGGTTCTCAGGGTTGCCACCCTGTGAGGATGGGGTTGGGGTATCCAGGAAGAGACCTCAGGAAATGTGGAGGGGCCCATAGTGTCAGACGTTGCTCTGGAGCTGTTCTGTGGGGTTGTCAGAGGCTGAGGACTGGCTGGGCAGGGAGGCCTCCAGGCCATCTGAGGATGATGATGGGGACTTGTACAGGAAGTAGGCAGTGACAAAGAAGAGGAAGCCCAACACCTGGGGAGACAAGAGGTGTTGGCCCTGGACAGCCTGGGGGCTCTGGGCCCAGCCCAGGGGCTGTTTTTGTAGTACTCTGCCCTACAAAGACACACCTTTCCTGAATAATCAGTCCCTCATGGGGAACCAGTACTTCAGTTAGAGAATGCAAACTGCCATTTGGTTAAAAGAAGGGACCAAGAAAAGGTGTAAGGACCTGGCACTGCCTGAACAGGGTCCCCTGAAAGACATGTACCAGCCGTGTCCCTTGAAACTGTGAAGTCAGCTGGAGTCAGGGTGGTCATAACCCCATGGCCGTGCCTTCATCTATGACAAGGTAGGAGGTCGAAGTAGGAGGATGGTGGGGAAAGAGAGTGGAGTCAGACCCCAGAAGGCCATCTCACCTTGAAAGTGAGCCCTGCAATGAGCATGTAGCGGCTCATGGCTTCATTCTGGTACACAAAGCAGGAACCCTGGTGGCCACATTGGTCCTGCCACAGCAGGCAGGCCTTGTCAATCACCCAGCCAAAGGCAATGGGCCCTGGAATACTGCCTGCCAAAGGAGAGAGTTCCTTTAGTACCCTGATGGGGGAAGAAAGGGTGAACTGCAGGGAAGACCTTGGCAAGACCACATTGCCCATTTGCGTTCTCATGGGTACAAAGGGGACTTAACTCCTTTTTCTGAAGAATTGGCATTGGGCAAGAGGGCCCTTTTGTGTTGAGGGAAAGAAACCTACTGGGTAAATAAATGACAATGGGTCCCTCTAGTGGGCATTTAGGGAAAAGGCCCATCTCAGTGTGGTCCAGGGCCTCACGCGGGCATAGTAACACACAGCTTGGTGATAGGCCTCCTCTAGGTTCCTTATTCATGAACGCACTGCACACCTGTACATGGCTTCCTCACCCCACACAGTACCTAGTGTTCTCACGACAATCCACTGGATCCCCAGGGCAAAGGACCTTTGCTGATCACAGACACACCTGCAATGAAAACCGTAATGTCAGAGCCCGTGGGAGCCTGGCTGCGCACCTCACACCCCTACACCAGCAAGAGTCCTGGCCACATCGCCACCTCCCTAGGTGCCAAACACCTCGTTGGGGATCAGAGACAGTCAACTCCGATGCCACTAGAACGCGGCCCATTTCCTGGGCCTGCGGCTACCCCAGGGCCCACCAGCATCTGCAGAGCACCACCTGCTGGTACTGAAAGAGAAAAAACGTGGTGAGAGCTTCTTACCGTAGAGTAGCGGTCAGAGCTGGAATGCTGCTGAGGAATGTAAAGATAATTACAACGAACACGAGAGCCAGAAGGAGGGGCTTTCTCTGACAGGTGGAAGTGCACTTCCCTGCGGTAGCATTGCCCAAGCCAGAGGAAACCTTCTCAAGGACACAGCTACAGCCTCGGTATATCTGGGGAGCCCAACAACAACGCTGATCATACACGGAAGGCGGAGGCTTCCCGGTCCCGGCCAGAGCAGGGCAGTGGGCAGCGACCACACTCACCTTCTGGCCACCGGGGCCTGTCTCAGCACCCACAGGGCAGCCTGCATAGCAGGGCGAGTAGTACATGATGCCGTCTGAACCACACAGGGGGCTGTAGTGATCTGCCTGGCAACAGTAGATGGCGTTGCAAGCCGCCTTCAGGTCCAAGTGGCCTTCAGGCAGGGGGCTGCAGAAATGGGGCATTGGATGGTGTGTTAGCACATGTGCAGGCATTCTGGAATACTTTCCTGCCCCTGTGTTGCTGTGGCCCTGCACCTCCCCACCAGCGCCAGCCCTCCTGAGGAATGTGGGGCCTCTGCCAGGCCTCTGCCAGGCTCACCTCCCAGCGTAGCCAGTTGTCACACCTGCCATGGGCATGTTGGGACAGTGAGTGAGGAAGACAAAGAAGGCCAGGAGGCTGGTCAAGGTGCAGAACAGACAGAACCTGATGATCCCAGAGCCACGGAGCTTGAATCTGTTCACCAGGAAGCCACCCAGGAGCGTGCCACCACCGCCTGCTGGCACCACCAGGTATCCTGAGGAAGGAACTCAGTGAGGGCCCCCAAACCCTGGTCCTGCCATTGCTGCATCATTACTGTGGATGCTGAGGACCATGGGTGCTCAGGGACAGCTATGGGAGTAGAGCGGGTTCTCTCAGCCTGGAAGCCCAGAGATCAATAA
Organism: Peromyscus eremicus; assembly: GCF_949786415.1. NCBI lineage: Eukaryota > Metazoa > Chordata > Mammalia > Rodentia > Cricetidae > Peromyscus > Peromyscus eremicus. The sequence goes on along the minus strand of NC_081419.1, from coordinate 151,627,291 downwards.
CACAGGCCCACTGTGGGTATACACGGGGTGTGGGCATCAGCACAGGAAAGTGCTGAGAAAGGGAGAGAGCCGTCAGGTATGGGCGTCTGGGCCAGGTAAGGATGTGTCTGGGGAGAGCGGGGTCACCAATATGACACCCTTTCACTACCCAGACAGTGAGATCTGCAGGGTGGGCTGCAGCTGATGCCTTCCATCCACACTGGTCAATACCCTAGGCTGAGCCTAGTGCCGACCAGGGCATGGCGCATCTGCAGCTGAAAGTGTGATCAGTAAGGCTGTGGGCCTGTGCTATGGGATGTTCTGTATGGCAAATGTGTTGCTGATTAGTCAATAAATAAAACACTGATTGGCCATTGGCTAGGCAGGAAGTATAGGCGGGACAAGGAGGAGAATAAAGCTGGGAAGTGGAAGACTGAGTCAGAGAGACACTGCCAGCCGCCACAATGAGAAACAGCATATGAAGATGCTGGTAAGCCACGAGCCATGTGGCAAGGTATAGATTAATGGAAATGGATTAATTTAAGCTGTAAGAACAGTTAGTAAGAAGCCTGCCACGGCCATACAGTTTGTAACCAATATAAGTCTCTGTATTTACTTGGTCGGGTCTGAGCGGCTGTGGGACTGGCAGGTGAGAGAGATTTGTCCTGACTGTGGACCAAGCAGGAAAACTCAAGCTACAGGCCTGCCCTCAGCATAGGGAGGCCGTAGGCGCTGGTTGAGTAAGGGCTCTAGATGGTGCCCACTCTTGCAATCCCTGCAAGGCCAGCCTGCCATAGAGTCCTGTCAGGCAGATACCGAGACTCAAACTTAGATCCCCAAGACTCTGAGGCACTGGCTGCATGGCTCATGGGAACAGCTGTGCTCAAAATGTTTCTTTAATGAATGGTGGGTAAAGCGGCCTGTGTGTAGGAGTTGACCCTGCCCTCCACCTTGGAGCAGTGTCCACTTGGAGGTTGAAGGCTATGATTTACACGTGCAGGGGTCATAGCCCTCTCTGCAGAGTACTCCAATGCTCTGTCTCCTTACCAAACAACGTGGCAGCCTCGGAGGCACTCAAGCTGAACTGGGCCTCGAAGAACTTGGGACCGAATGTGGACATGCCGGCGATGAGTGTGGCTTCAGTGGCCCCTGCCAGGCAGAGCAGGATGAATGTGGGGTTTCTTAGAAGGAGCCAGATCGAGCTGGGTGAAAGCGGAATAGAGACCAGAAAAAGACAGAGGGTCAGACTTTGTATGTAAGGAACCTGCCACTCCTGCCATATCCACACACCAAGGGCCCTGGTTTTGAGAAGGCAGTGAAGTGGTACCCACACCTATGCCGGACACCAGGAGGGGGTGAAAGGCTGGGCTTGGCAGGCAGTGAATCAATGGCCCCACTACCAGCCTTTGGTGCACCTGTCCTCAAAGCTACTAAAACAAGTTAGAGATGAGTCACAGCTGTGGCTGATCTCCAGTTTCAGTGTGGGGACAGGGAGACAGACCTCGGGTGAATAAAGACAGTAGTCACCTCTGGTAGCCACTGTGACGAAGTAGCAGAGGCTCTGGGTAAGGGTGACCACCAAGCTCAGGGCTGGACAGGTCTGGGAAGGGGGCTCCCAAGGGGTGGGGGTAACCAAGGGGTAAGAGGTCACCAAGGTGTAGGGATCTAAAAGGCACAGGAGTCACCAAGAGAGGTACAGACTCCCAACCACAGGCTCTGGGGAAAAGGGGCAGGCATCTTCTGCGTTTGGAAACAGGGACATTCAAGGAGTCTCTACTGGGTTTGGCTAGCTCCCCTTCTCTTGCCCTGTACTTAGGGGACAGTGGCTGTAGGAGTGATGGTAGGTGGTCAGATGCAGTCTGGTAATCCCCTGGTGACTTTGGCCTAGAGTCCTGAGAGTCTAAGGCCCCGGCACTGCAAACCCTGGGTTCCCTCGCCTGGCTTTTCCCTCCCCCGCCATCCCTTCTGGGATGCAAAAGGCATCAGCCACACCAGCAGCCACACAGTGAGAAGGTGCCTGACTTGCCTTCCCAGGACCCTGGCAGAGTAGCCAGGGTGTGGCAGCACAGACCCTGGGCAGGACAGCACAGCCATCTGAGCAGTGCTTCTAAAGGCGCCGCCTATCTGCCCACTGGGAATCAGGCTCTAGCTTCCCTGGGGTGAGGGTTGTGTGCTGACTGTGGGGTTGAACATGAGATATCACAGGAGACTTGGTGTGAAACCCTACAGAGCCCCTGGGAACAGAGCCTGGGGGACACAGCTGGTCACCGTACAAGTGACTGCCGTGCCCCACAGTCACCTTTCTCAGTCACAGCTCACACAGGGGCAGGGCATTCCTTGAAGTCAGCTGTGGTGCAGTAGCCACACTGTTTTCTGCAGGGAAACTGCTTCTAGAAGCCTGGGAAGGTGACTGGCTCTTAGCGAGAGGATGAACAATGCTGCTTGCATGCTGTGCTTCTTCTAACTTGCTCCTTTAGCTTATCAAGGATTGGTGAGCCGGTGCCTGCTCCCTGTCTCCTGTGCGGCCACCATACATCAGTGCCCTGAGAGTCACTCTCTCGACCAATCTAGACCTAAGAGACGATAATCCCAAGGGAGCTCCACAGCTTCATATTCGACTCTGCATGCAGAGGATATGGGCCAAAAATTCTCTGAAGAGAAGCCAGGATCAGCTCACAGTCCCACCGTCAGCAGGCTCCACGAGGAAGTTCACACTCGCAAGAACCCACTGCTTCCTAGACATTGACTAGAGTCATTGGGAGGTCAGACTGGCTCCAGTGAGACACTCACAGAATCCCTTCGAAGGTAGAGCAACCCAATTCCTTTACATTTGACTTCTTAACTTGAGGGTTGAAAAGTCCTTCCAGTCAATTGCTCAGCTCTGTGTTCTGACAAAGCAGCCGTGGAGGAACTGTGGCCCCGTCAGGGACCTACAGGCTCAGGGTGCTGACCCTTCCCTGCCCCTCCCCAGCTGGGGTATATCTGGTGTGAGATAGCCACGCACAGGCTTGTCCATTCCAAAGGTATTGTCTAGACCTGCTTAGCTTCAGGCTGTTGGTTGTTGAGGATGAGGTGGCTCTGCCATGTGGAACATGTTACACAAAGTGTCTAATCCCACTGCAGGTTGGTTGGTTGAGATTCTTGAGTTTGCCCTGAGAACTGGCCATGACTTTCATGATCGTAAAGGAGGCCCACATTCCTGTGCTTGTTTAGTTCCAGCACCTGGCTTCAGACACTAACCCTGGGCATGAACCCCTTACTGTATAATACTTGGTAAGAGGCCCAGGTTCCCCAGCTGAACAAAGCTCATGCCATGTTATTCTGACCTAGAGGGCTTAACACAGACAACTTTAAGATTAGCTAGTAGGCCCTCAGCCAGTTCAGCCGTGCCTGGGGCTCAGCCCTCTTAGGTAGCCAACTTCCGGCTCTCCTAGGTGAGCAGTAATGAGATACAAAGACCTTGCATCTCCACCTTTATCAGCCTCACTTTGTGCCTCTGAGTTCTCTGGGAGGCTACCCTTGCCCTCCCTGTGTTAAGAACAGGCTGTGGACTCAGCCCTACCCACAATAGCCCTCCACTCCCAAGCGGTCAGTTAGACACCACCATTCATATGATGTGTCTATAGATCAGGACATATGAAGGGGTTGCAATGCTTCCTAAGGCCACCTTCCCTAGGTCTATGGAAAGCTCAATTTTACAAGGAGGAGACATAAGTAAGTACCAGAGACTCCTAGAATCCACATTGTTCTCTAAGACCCCAGTAGCTCAGAGACTGTACCTTGATGCATAAAGACAGCAGAGTCAGGACAGACAGACAGAAAAGGGGGATGGAGTGAAGATGGAAAGCATAGAAAAGACCACCCCAGGGGAGGAGAATTGTCAGTGAGAGAGGCCTCTGTTCCTGTGGTTCTCTGTCCTGTGGTGGTTCAGAATGGTACCTCCTTAGAGCTTCTGATAGCAAATGCATAGGTGATGCCCAATGAAAGACAAGAGTGGTCTATACTGCCCGAGGGGATCCCGGGGGAGGGCTCCAGGCCTGCAGGTACACAGAGGGGCACACCATAGAGAGACATTTGCTCTGTGGGGCCTCCTACAGTGATTCTGGCCTCAGCCAGGCCTGTGCCTTCATCCAGGAGCTTGCTGCCCATGTCTTGGGGTGCTTGTTGGGTCAAGAAGGGGATTCAGAGGCTGTGGATGGTATGGAGGGTGCACTGACCCCATGTGGGACCCACCACACACACACACACACACACACACACACACACACACACACACACACACACACTCCTTACAGGGGCAGGTCTCTGACAGTCTTGCCGAAAGTCGGATTGCTCACTGCTCTGTGGCTGTGGTCCTTCAGCTGCTCTGTTTCAGTCGCTCTGGTAACGATGTACCGCTGGGAACCTGGAGGGATAGAGTCAGCAGATAGCTTCTAGAGGACATCATATACTCCATGGAGGCTGCCCCCCACCCCGACTCCTCCACCCCTCAGGACCTGGGGACATGGCATGCTGACACACATGCAGCATTGCAGTCTAAGGCCTGAGGGCGTGGGCCAGAAGAGGTGAGGTTGTCATGTGACAGGTCTGCAGATAAGAAAGCAGAGGGTCATGTGGGCCCAGTAGAATGGAAGTGAAGGGGTCGTTTCTGGTGGAGACACCGGAGGGGTAGCAGGCAGGCTTGGTCAACCTTGATCTTCACACAGAGGAAGACTGAGACCAAAGAGTCCATCCCTCGTTAGTTGAAATGACAGAGAGAAGGGGACAGGACAGGAAAGAATATATCCTGCCTCCTGGATGGGACCTCTGTACCAGGGCAGGGAACTCACCTGGCAGCTGCCGGGGATAGCCAAGGATGGGGATGGCGATGAGGAATGCGGTGATCCCAGCTCCCAGGAAGCCAATCCACCAGGCACCAACCCACAGTGGGCTGTCAGTGGTCAGCTCGGTCCTATTGGGAGAAGCCATGGTCCTTGGATTGCTGACCAGCCACCCATGTCCTTTCCAGCACATGCATGGGGTAGCCTGCTCACTCCCCCTAGGATCTCTGCGCAGAGGGCAACAGAGGCCCATGGGGCTACAGTTACATGGCCACCTCTCCCTCAGACTGGAGAAGCCCTCTGATGTGGCCATTCACTAAGAGAGCAGCTCCTCACTCAGACTCTGACTGCTGGACCCAGGGAAGTTGCATCTGGGCCTCAGACTAAGACCTTGGGGGCAAGGCCCATTGGGGACAGGAGCTTCAAGTAACAGCTGGTGTCCCTCCCCACACCAGCTGGCATCCTCAGGGCCACAGAGCTCAGGGGACAAAGGGCTCAGCTGGAGCTCATTGAGCTACCCACACAGGAACCATTAGCCGTCCGACTGCCATCTGCATAGGAGGAGAGAGGGGGCCTCTCAAATTGGACAGGAAAAGTTGTGGGAAGGGAGCAATTAGCCAATGGGATTTCATACTTGGGAAGAAAAGGGTGCAGGGGCAGTAAGGGATGGAGGGATGGCAGGATAAGGGACAGGAGAGGAATGGAGGAAGGACTCTAGGTAGCAAGGTCAAGACAGCAGTGTAAAACCTCTGCTCTGGTGTAATAGGAAGCTGCCCCAAGGCCTGGGTCGCGCTCCCACCCCCATGTGCAGAGTGACTCAGAACCCAGAGCCCAAGGGGCACAACACATCCAGACCTGGGGACACGAGCCTTGACCTACCTCAGGCTCTGCATAGAACACGCACCCTTGACCCCATAGTATCAACCCAGGGCTAGAGGCGGCATTTTGAGAGGGCAGAGCACTAGAAACCTCGCTGGCGCCATCTGCAGAGAGAGTCCCAAGGTGGAGTGGTGCTCAAGACCCAACACAGCTGGGAAAGCTCAACAAGGGCTGCCCTCCCATGGTAGGACAGAGGACCAGGCCATCTGCACAGCCTTGCTGGGCAGTAGTCAGCAAGGGCCACCCCAACCTCCCGGCTCTGTCTCCCTCCTCACTCTCCCTCCTCACTCTCCCATTTACATCTACAACAATTAGATACTAAAGATACAGACACACTACCTGTCACTTCAAGAGAAGAGCCTGAAGATACATGGCCAGGGCTTCATAATCATGTGACCTTGAACCCCGCCCCCCATGTCTCTCACCTTTCCCTGGTTATGTCCTTGAAGCCACCCAAAGACCCTGAGTCTCTCTGCATACCCCCAATCCCTGTAGCCAAGACTAGCCCAGATTTCCCCTGCTCCAGCCTCATGTTGAATATCAGACACATCTTTTGGGGCCCACAGCATCCCAGGTGCTGAGGCAGGCAAGTGGATATGCCCAGTTACTCACCGTTGGCTCACTTCTGTGTAAACATTTAGCATGGCTCCTCCAATCAGGTAGCCTGCTGCAGGTCCAAGGATGGCTGCCGTGTAAAAGATGGCTAGAAGGCAAACAGAGCGTGCAGTCGTCACACGCCACCCAGCGGGCCCTCCTAAGAGATACCTACAGCCCCGCTGCGGACCCCTTTAGGTCAGAGTGCATCTGTGTGGCCTGCAACTGGGAATGATATCCAGTCATCAACTTTTAAAATGTCCCCAAAAGTGCACTCTGGACATCATTTGTACTCACATGAAAGCAGAGACGCTATGACTCTGTTTTGCATGGTGAGGGCAGTGTCCATACAGGAGGAACATGGAAAGGCAGGCATAAGTGGACAAAGCAGGAGGTGAAGGCCATTGGAGAGAGAGAGTGGAGTCTGCAATGATTGATGGGCTTCCTACTGCCCCCATCCCCAACAGGAGCCTGAGCTGGGAGGGCATAAAATCCGAGGCCGCCTGCATGGACAGTGAGCTTAGCAGCATTGCATGCAGCTGCCTTGACACATGGTCACAGGCCATGACACAGAACCTGTGAACTGTTTTGTGGCTTTGCCTCAAAGTCTCAGCATTTCTAAATTCTCACCACTTATTTCCCACCTAGAGAGGCCAGGCACAGAGAACACACAGATCATACAGGGAGCCAGGCTCTATTCCTCCCCACTCACCTTTGCACAGGACTCCTTCCAAACCACAGAGGCTCAATGCCAGCTAACCCTGCCTCAGCCCTGCCTGAGGACTTGGGGGTTCCTGAGCAGGCCCTACCTACTGTGCGGTTGTTCTGAGATTTCTGGCCTGAAGTCCCTGCAGGGCTTCTTAGAAAAGTTAGCATCTACTCTCCTGTCTTTGGTGAAACCCCTGATGGCTGTGCCACTTCAAGTTAGGGGCACCTGGGTCATATGACCAACGGAGGGACATAAGATCATCTAGTCAGGCTCCCAGAAAGTATCAACTTCATTCTACCAATGTCACCATCTGGTCCCTCTGTCTACCCATCCTGACTCCTTGGCAAGTTTCACTCACCAATATAGATGGGTGAATAGTTTGACTTGACATTCTCATCCAGGTAGGTGACACCCAGTGTGTAGAGAGGTGTGGCACCCACACCGTGCAGCAGCTGGCCCAGCATGAAGATCAGCCTGTAGCTGGACAGGCCTGAGTCCATACACTCCACATGACTCCTGTTGCCCAGACATGCCCCTGTCCCCGCCTCCTCATCCATCTCCACCTCATAGTGGCCAGCAGTGAAATGGGGCAGTGCAAACACCAGGGAGCCAATCCCCAGGACCAGCACACCCCAGCCCAGCCAGCGCGGCTTGTGCCCATTGCCCCCAAAGTAGCTGACAAAGGTAAGGCAGAGACAGGCAGCGATGTCATAGGAGCTGGCGATGAGCCCACTCTGGTAGCTGTGCAGGTCGAAGCGCTGCTCAATGGAGGTGATGACGGTGTTGATAAAGCCATTCACTATCATGCCCTGAAGGAAGGAGGCTGCACACAGGAAGAAGAGGAAGCCCTTGGGGGTGTTGAAGACCTGTAAGCACTTGGGAGTGAAGGCTTGCCAGCCACACAGCATGCTCTTTGGCCCTGCAGACTTGTACTGCACCTCACGGGCTGTCTGGCTACTCCGCTTCTCAACCTGGGGCTCAAACAGGTGTTGGCTGGAGGAGTCCAGAGGGCTGTGGGCAGAGCGCAGGGAGGCTGGGGATGCTCTGCTGCTGGGTGGAGTGTCACACCCACTGTCTGTGGCTGAGGGCGCACTGGTGAAGAGGTGCTTTGGGAGGGAAAGGAAATGCTTGTCCCCCATCGCGTGCTGGGGCATCTCCAGCCTCGTGCAGAGGGCTTTGGCAGCACAGCAGGTGAGATGCAGTAGAGGTGGCTTGATGAGATGAGAGAGTGTCTTGTCACTGGGTCTATTCTGTGAATAGAATTTCTCATTAGCAAACATTTCCCTAATCTGTTGACATTCGTACATGAACATTCAGTTCCCACATAGTCCATCACTGTGATAAGCCTTCTCTGACTCAGAGTGGCCTCTGGCCAGCCCCTCACTCATTCATTTTGCTCCTGACTACAGCCCTGCTGCCAGTGAGCCACACCTGGCCTGGTCCCAGGGACTGGATTCCAGTACTTTGAAGGTGTGACCACATCTGAAATCACTGAAGACAGAGCTGCTAGATGGAGACTGCCAAGCAGTGAGCAGAGCTGAGACACAAACAGGGCCCAGACCTGCACTCTGTCCTCTATGGCCTTGCCTTGCCTGTCCAAGCTGTCTTCTGTTGTAGAAACAGAAGTGTCTGATGGTCAGCCAGCCAGCAGTAATTCAGACCTAACTCACGGCTGGTTCCACATAGTACAACTTAGCCCTCTTCTGAAGGACACTGTGACCCACCACTGGTCCCAGGCTGACTTTTACAAGTTGGCACTGTCTGGCATCAGTAGTTGTATTTTGAGGCTGTGAACAGCAGAGATTCTACCATAAGAACTCCAGGTGTAATTGGTGCCAGTGACCATGCCTGGGGTACTACTCATTGTGCCAATGCTTCTCTACAAGCTGGTGTCCCTGCCTGAGAAGGACAGCACCGGAAGAGAGCACCTGAGGGTGGGACAGTTTTCGTGTTGTGGGAATAAGAGTCAAACCTTCCTTGGGCAGCCAGTGTAGCCAGGCCCCACCTAGACAGCAGAGTAGCTTGTATACACATATGTATATGCACATATGTACACATTCATGTACAGGCCAGAGGCCAACATGGGGTGTCTTCCTCAATTAATTTCTATTTTTAAAATTATATTATTTATTTATGGGGGGTGCACACAGATTTCATGTGGCAGTCACAGGATAGTGTGCCAGAGTCAGTTCTCTGCTTCTATGTAAGTCCTAGAGGTTGAATTCAGGTCATCAGACATGGTGGCAAGTGTCCCCACGGACACTATCTCATCAGCTCATCACCTTGTCGTTTATGACAGGGTCTCTTATGGAACCTGGAGCTCACTGTTCTGGCTAAGCTAGCTGCCCAGCAAGTCCTAGAGATCTTTCCATCCCGCCTCCCTTGCTCTGGGATTACAGGTGTGTCTCCATGCCTGTCTTTTCACGTACATAGTGGGGGTCCGACTCAGGTCCTCACGTCTGGGCAGCAAGCTCTTTGCTGCCCAGGTCATCTCTCCTGCCCCAAAGCAAGCACATTTAGTCTACTTTCTCAGACTGCAGTGGAACAGGACAGAAGAGGGACAAAGAGGAGCAGGGTAGGACCAGGTAGGCGGGTGAGAACGGCCATACTGCATGCCAGCCTTGGAACTTGGGGTCGAAACAGAAAGCAAACTCTGAGGGCACAGGGAGAGTCAGAAGGAAAATACTCAAGGTCACCAGAGTGCTGTTTGTTTTTGCCTTTAATCCAGGCTGGCCTCATGCCCGCTGTGCTCCCTCCACCCTACCCCCCCGGACAGCCACTGGGGACTACACAGGTGACAGGCAGCTCAGTGTGCACGGTGTAATGGAACTCAGATGGCAGTTTTTGTGATCAGCAGCAGACAACAGGAAACAGAGGGATTTCTTCCTTGAAAATGAGAGCCACCTCAGAAGCATTCTAGCTGTAGGTGTCCGAAGCACCAACGTCACCACGGTTTCACCTGAGCTAAGAGCACTGACAAATATTTGAAGCACAATCTAAAATTAGACTTATCTACATTCTACACTGAAATGAGCAAGTTGAAATCCTACTTTAAATATTAGCCAAGTGACTTTCTGATGTTTGCTATCTTTCCAATGTAGGGTGGCGTAGTTGATGAGGCATGTGGCACATACCAGTAAAACCAGCATGTGGGGGGATGGAGATAGAAAGATCATAAGTTCAAGGCCAACCTAAGCTAGAGACTTACTTAAAAAAAAAAGACAGGGCTGCAAGGTGGTAAAGATGGCTCAGCAGTTAATAGCACTCCCTGCTCTTCTAGAGGACCTGAGTTCCATTTCCAGCACCCATAGATGTCTTATAACCACCCATAACTTCAGCTCCAGGAGGTCCAATGTCCTTTTCTGGCCTCTGTGGGCACCCACATATAGAAGGCATATACTCACACAGCCACATAAATAAAAAAAAATGTTTAAAAATGGGGCCAAGCTGAGTTCGTAAAGTGTTTGTCTTGCAAACATGAGCACCTGAGTTCCAATCCCTAGAACACATGGTTTTTTGAAGCTGAATTTCACAGTGCATGCTTACAATCCCAGCACTGAGGAGGTAAAGACAGGCATATTCCAGAGGCTCACTGGCCAGTCAGCTTAGTCTACCTGCCAAGTCAGTGAGAGACCCTGTCTCAAAAAGCAAGATAGATGGTGCTTGGAACATCTGAGGTTGTCCTCTACCCTTCACATATGTGTACACCATGTGCAACTGCACACACATGAACAATAACACAAACATACACCCCATCATCACCACCAATAAAAAAAAAGATCTCATTGCATACATATCAATCTTTGGGCTTCCATGCCCACACCCACAGCTGTCATTCTGATATCAGGAGGATGGTGCTGCTGAAGTATGTCCCAGTCACTAGCTTTCAAGTTTCTTCCTAGGATCTGCTAGGCTATGGGATGGCTGGAGCAGACCCCACTGTCAGGCTGGCTAGACTCCAGGTGTCCATACATTTGTCACATGTCACTGTGGGCATGTCAGTGAGGGGTTTCTGAAGGAGACACCATGGTGTCCATAGGCACCACTTTCTGGAGGACCTGGCTGGCTGTGTGTGTGCGTAAGGGTAGAGCCCAAGGGAGCCTGGCATCCCAGCTTACTGTCTTCATGATCTTGGTACCTGTCCATCTTCATAATCTCATGAGCCAGTTCCTAATAATAAATCCCCTTATATTTCTCATTATCTGTCCTTCTCTGGAGAACCCTGCCTCATGCAAGGTCATGCCATTCCTTTGGTACTGATACCGCCCTGCTATGGGTGGGAATTCTGCTAGGCACCAGGGTTCAGGGACCCACCCCCAGGATACGGTCCCCATTACAAGGATCCTACAGCCACTACACATGAGCAGTCCTTAAGAGTTCCTTGCTAGCCATGTGTAGTTGCAGTTCAGCAGAATCCAGGCTCCTTTGGGGCTGAACACATAGAGCTAGGACTTGCTCACTCATTGCTGTAAGAGAAGAGCCTTTCACAGAACATCCAGCACCCTTGTGTCCATGACCAAATGTGGGCTTCCTGGGCTTCCTGAATACATCCCCACTGACTCCAATTTACATGGGAGGCAGGTCCATTAATCCCCTCAGAAGAGCCCTGTACTCCTGACAGTTATCCTAGGACAGCACCTTTCTCACACTGGGACTCCAGCCACGTGACTACCCCCACCATCACCACTAAACAGCTGTTGGTGGGAGGGACCACTGGAGTGAGGCCTGCCTGTGTGGCAGCCCCAGCCCTGAATCTGCTTCCACTTCTAGCAGCTGTGTACTGGAGAAGAAAAGTATGTGAGGCCAGGAGAAGCTGGCACCAGGCTCGAGGAGCTTTCTCAGCCTGAGGAGGTTCCGCTGAACCACCGCTGCTCAGGTGGGGAGGAGCAGGGATATGGATCTTTCGCACAGCCCACTCTCTAGTGAGTCTGTTCTGTCTCAGCCCGCCAGGCTGGCTCCACCCAGAGAGCCCAGCAGCACAGCCCTGTGGGATTAGGCCAAGCTGATTAGCCCAGGATGATGAAGCCCTGGGGCCTCTGCTGTCAGCTGACAACTCCACACCTGAGCACTGTGGGGAGGGTAGGCATGTGCACAGGCGTGGGTAACACATGTGGGCTATTTTAGGCGGCCACAGGTGACCAAGATTCCCTTACAAGTCCTCCACACTGCCTTCAGGGCTGCAAGTGCAGCATCTAGCTGATGATGTCTTTTAATCCTGGGAGAATCCAGCCGTGGCCTCCTCCTCAGAGTCTGAGAGTTCAGTGGTCAGAGGCAGCCTGCCACAGCCCAATCAGTGAGAAAAGGACTGGTTTGCCTGGCTGCATGCTCCTCCATGCTTGCTTATTTCCTGTCCATCTATTTTCTAAACTCCCAGCCGGAGCAGTCCCCCAGGCCTCAGCTCACACTGCGATTTGGAAGAAAGGATTTCAGAGCAGTTCTCTGCCCCAGGTCCCTGCTACCCGGGTCTCTGCAGGCCGTTCCTAGGACATCTTAAAGTCCTAAACCCGGGATGTCTAGCATGATTCTGTCCTTGTTTGGGGACACTTTGAGACCTAAATCCTAGAACCTCCTCAGACCTTGACAGCCAGCAAACCAGATTCATTTCTCTTCCCATCTGTCTTCTCCTCTCCTCTCCTCTCCTCTCCTCTCCTCTCCTCTCCTCTCCTCTCCTCTCCTCTCCTCTCCTCTCCTCTCCTCTCCTCTCCTCTCCGCCCCAACACCCCCAGCTACAGCCAGAAAGAGAAGGAGACAAAAGCAATTCTCTATTCACTGCACCGAACTGCTCTAGGGCCACCGCCAAACCAGGCCCAACTTTCTCCTGGGCATTCCTGCTGACAACACACCCTGGTCAGCAGCCACCTGTGACCTTGGGACTCTTCCCTGCCTCCTAATTTCTCCTGGGTATCTCCTCTTATACACAAGTGGAGTGTGTTTTCACTTCTTCAGGATGAAGCTCAGGCAATGGGGCCAGGATATGGGTCAGCCACTAAGGCACCTCGTTTGCACACCTGGTAGCCACGTGCAGGTAAAAGTTCAGGAAAACAGCTGCTTTGCACAGAAGCTGCCATGGACTAATTGACAGGGAATTTGAATACGAGACACCAAGGCTGGCACCAGAATGACCTGTCCCACACATAAAGTCTGCTGTCTCAACCTACGTAGGGTTTCCCACCCTGTCTAGATCTGGGGATCCAGAAGCATGCAGAGGGCTCTGCCAGGCACCATTCTCCAGAGAGGAATGGAAGCCTGCTAATCAAGGTGTATTTGAGAAACAGAGGCACGGTAGAGATTGCCTCCAAGGCAGGCAGGTGTTTCCCCACTTGGTAAGTCACAAGCTTCTCTGATCGGCAGCTTCCCTCCTTCAATGTGGTATGAGGTGAAGGACTTAGCCCTCTACATAAATGGGCCCGGCTGCCACTAAGGCTCACGGGAAACAGACCTACAGTACTGGGATCAGTAACCCCAACCTCTGAGGTACGGCACTCCCAGACTCCAAGAAGCCCACACACCTCACTTGGCGTCCCTCAGCTCATCTGATAGTTAGGGACAAAAGCAGCTTGCTTTGACTCTGTTGCATTGCTGACTATTGGCGCGATGGTCAGAGCCAGAGTTTTGCTGCAACGGGGACCATGTGGCAGTTCTCATGGTTCTCACAGCTCTTCTACATTCTGGGGGGCAAAGGGAGGCAGTAAGGGGTTCTGGTGACAACCTTCATGATTGTCAAGGTCCTTTTAGGTTCAGAAGGGGGTAGTTCTAGCCAGATAAAGGACTTGCCTGGTATAGCCAAGCCACTGCCTCCAGGTGGCCTCTTAGGGTGCAAATGTACCTGCAGGATATTCTAGCCAAAGGGACCCCAAGCACAGAATTCAAGGGTGCCAAGTACGTATGGGTGGGGTGGAGAGGACCGTTCTCAGATAATCCTAACTGCTCTCTGTGACGTGGCTCTGCAAAGCTTGCAGGTTTAAAAGTTGCAAGGCAAAGGCAAAGATGGACATAAGAAAGGAGTGCTTGGGCTGGGTGGCGGTGGCGCATGCCTTTAATCCCAGCCCTCGGGAGGCAGAGCCAGGAGGATCTCTATGAGTTCAAGGCCAGCCTGGGCTACAGAGTGAGATCTAGGACAGGCACCAAAACTACACAGAGAAACCCTGTCTCGAAAAACAAAAACAAAAACAAAAAATGAGTGTTTGAATAGCACTTGGGTGGGGAAGAAGAAAGGGTTCTCATACTTTGGATATCTGAAGCCCAGCCAAAGGCAACAAGCCTCAGCCTACCCAGGCCCCCCAGTTTCTGATCCACACATGAGTAGTTTTTTAAAGACTTGTGGTTTGAGAAAGCACCACCTTCATCTACAGATGTGGTCCAGGATTCTAATTCTTTTTTGTTTGTTTGATTTTGTATTTTCTTTTTTTTTTTTTCTTTCAGAGCTGAGGACCGAACCCAGGGCCTTGCACTTGCTAGGCAAGTGCTCTACCATTGAGCTAAATCCCCAACCCCTGTTTTTGTATTTTCAAGACAGGGTCTCACTATGAAGCCCTGGTTGTCCTAGAACTCACTATGTAGACTAGGCTGGCCTTGAACTCACTGGCTGTCTCTGCCATCTGAGTGCTGGGATTTAAGGTGTGCTCCACAACACTCGCTGATTCTAATTCTTTGCAATGCTAACAAGAATGAGGTCACGACACCTGTCCACAGGGAAAGAAGGCGTGTCAGGGAAAACCAGAGCCCCCCCCCCCCCCCAATCTGAGAGCAGCAAGTTTGGAGCTGATCAAGAGAAGCAGAGGGAAGGAAGATCCCAGACCACCCTGGCCCAGCTGCTGCCTCTGCAGTGACCCACAAGAGGATGCAACCCAGGTCCAGCATGCTGGCTCATTTCCTCTAGTCCCCACCATCATGGCTTCCAGGCTCCATTGGTCAGGCAAAACTCTGGCCACCTCACACATGGGGACACAAACCCTGAGGGCCTGTCCAATGACTCACAGTGGCTGAGAACTAGGGTTGTGCCTCCTGTCCCCTACATTCATCAAGACCACACCAAGGTCAGACTTTCACTAGAATCCCAGAACACGGTTGGTGGTTAGGTTCCAAGAACTAACCCATGATCTCTTCCAGTGGTCATGGGGATCGGGAAGGAAGTACTTGTTCTCTGTGCTTCGCAAGGCACTGAATGTACCTGAAGAGGAAGCAGGGTGTCCCCTCCTGCCTGTAAAGAGCACCAGAGTCAGCACTGGCCTTTCTGTGTCTCAAATGTTTCAACCTGAAAGGGACCCACTGGAGAAAGTTTGAGAACTCAACCTGTTCCAGTTTAGATGACAAAGGTATGAATTCATACAGTGCAGCGGTACCCATGTCGGAAATAGGCTAAGTCAGAAGCCTTCTGTAATAGGAGACTCGCAGTTAGAGCACCAGGTCCCAAACTTCAGTACCAGTGAACTGAGAAAACCTGGGTGTCTGGAAGTCAGGCAGGCATAGAGTCCAAACTGCTGCGCAGAGCTCCTCATACCAGGGGCTGTGCGGGGCAGTTACTGGGCATCAGTTGCTCTCCTGCTGGGCCCATTCACAAAGTTTTTATCCTGCCTGCCCTGCCCCTCTCTTTGCCCAGTCACAAGCCTTTTTCTTGCCTGCCTGGCCCCCCTGCAGTCCCGGGGAAGGTTCTGGTTGGGACTTGTCCAGCATCTGCTTCTGGGGCCACACCCAATGAACCACAATTAGATCATCCAGGAAGAATTTTCCAGGCAGTACCTGTTGGCCTTTCCTAGTGGGCAGGCAAAGCAAGGAGGACCCAACCAAGAGACCCTCGGTCTTACACATGGTCTTTCACTCTTTGCGGCACATGGACAGCCAAAAGGTACCTGTTCTCCTTTGGTCATTGATATTGTCCTGTTCCGCTAACTGATTCTCTGACCTGGCGTCCCTCTTTTCTTGAGAATGACTGGCAAAGGGTACAAATCTCCAGCCTCCCCTTTGTCGTTCTAGGCACTCCAAACATCCTAGTGCCTCAGCCTGCTCCTCTATGCCAGAGGACTTTAAAAAGCTGCCTGGAACTGCTCTTGTCCAAAGCCTCCAGCCATTAAATGCCAGGCTCAGCAAACAGTTCCTGCTGTCCCCATTACCACAGCTAAGAGTTATAAATAATTCTGCTAAACCCCAGGTGCTCTCTCCCCTGACACCTGCCCCAAGCCGCCTAACAGCTGTAGACTAGACGGCTGCCTTGGTTTACTAAACTAGAAAAACCACTGCCCTGAAATAGGAGGGAGAGCTGGTTCCATTACGAATAAACCACCGTGGTTTCAACGCCTCTAGACAGAAAAACCCTATGGCCATGTCTGGGGGAGGCCAGCAAGCCTCATCACGCTAAACGCTGGCCCCTGAGCCTGGGGGCTCGGCAAGCTGCAGGGTTCGACTGTCTCTATCTCACACTTCTGTACACTAGCAGATGCTGACCTCTCCCCGGGAAGAGGGAGGTACCCTGCCTCGGGTTCCCGGATTTGGAACCAAGCGTGCCAAGCAGGCACCAAAGCGGCCGAAATCCTCGTTGGCGTTCACCTGTGCCCGGGGACGCCCGTGAGTGGCATGAAGGTGCCGGGACTCAAGGACAAAGCCTGCCGCCCGTGAGCAACTTTTGTGCTTCACGTTTTCCTCTGACTGAGCAACAGCGGCCGCCGCCGCAGGTAGACCTGTTCCTGGTCAGGCCAGCAGGGGCTTGCGTCCGCGTGCGCTCGCGGCCCCTTACCCAGGCCCAGGTGGCTCCCCGCATGCAGTCCTGTGACCCAGCCCTCTCCCATCTTCCCTCTCTCTCTGGCGCAGCGGCTCTGCTTCCCGCCTCTTCCTTTTCTGCAGACTCGCAGCTCCCTCGCAGGCAACTGGCAGCAAGGAGTGAAGTCTGCATCCGGCTCCCTCGGTCCCGCCCTGTCCCCACAGAGCTACTCCAGGGTGCCTCACCCGTGCCCGGGCCTGCTTCCCGCCAGACATCGCACCCCACGCCGCCCCGGCGCCGGCGCGCTTCCGTCCCGCCTCCGCGAACACCTGCCGCGCTCCTGACCGCACACCTGAGAGGCGATCTGCGGCGGCGCCAGACCCTGTCCCCATCCTGGTCCACATCCCCAACGCTGTTCAGGTCACAGAGCACTCACCTTCCTTCGAACCCGGCTGCCGCGCTGCGCCTTGCGCTCTGGCCTTCGCGCGCAGCCCACTCACGCTTCATTCATCGCCCAAGCCTCCCCCGCTGGGGTGGGGGTAGTGGCTTCGCCACCACCTCCAATGGTAGCGCGGCTCGGGCGGGGCCGGGCCCGAGGTGACAGTGGCAGGAGCGCGCCAGGGCGGGGCCAAATGAAGGGGCGGGACTGGGGCGGGACAGGGACAAAACAGAGGGCTCGGCCTATCCAGTGCTTTACCTGCGGAGATTTCTTGCTGTTAGCTAGCGCCACTGACTGTTGCAGGCTAGGAAACCTGGCGTCAGGCTAGGAAGTTAGCGCTCAGGCCTTGCTGCGTCGTAGGTTCCACTTGCATCGGTGTTCGCTCTCAAACGTGGAACAGAGGCCGTGGAGGACGCGGGTGGCGACCCGCTCAGGCGTAGGGTACAGCCGCAGGCTCGCAAAGGGCGCTCCTCCCCCACAAACCCAACCAGAGAGCGCTTTTTCCAGGGTTCAGGGCAACTAGGGGCTGGACTAAGCTGCACCCTCACCTAGGGAGCCTGGAGGGTTCCTGCCCAGGGGCCTCGTCCCAGAACTCGATCTTGGTTTTGAACTTGATGTTCAAAAACGTTGATGTGAGACCGAGAGGGAATACACCTTCTGACTGAGGTGGTCTCTGCTGTTCGACCTTGAATATATTTCTGAACCCCTCTGGGCCAGTTTCCACATCTGTAAAATTAAGCTCCTGTCTGTAAGTCCATACTCAGGAGGCTGAGGCAGGGAAAAGGACCCAGTTCCATAGTGCATTCAAGGCCAGCCTGGGCTACAGGGAAACCGGGTCTCAAAAAAAGCAAACAATGATTTTTTTTTAAGTGATCGTAGCACATCATTGAAAGAAGCAGAAAACAGTGGGTGAAATGAGACCTGCTGAATTTGGCCAAGTAACAGCCTCTGGCCATCACCATCGTATCAACAGCAGACGGCAGAAATTTCCCACAAATTTCTCCCTTTTGGTTTAGCACATTTAATTGAAAAGATATAGGTGAGCCAGGCATGGTGGTACACACAGACAATCTATCCCTGGTGAGGCTGATGCAGGAGGATCTCTACTGGGAGGCCAACCTGGGCTAAAAACAAAAACAAAAAATAAAACCTTCCCCTTCCCCCAATCTGGACTGGGGAAGTGAAGGCAGAAAAAAATCAGTTTGTGGCCAGCTTGGGCTACTCAGCATGACTATCTTAAAAATAAAAACAAAATAAAAGTTTACAAAATCCAACTCTGTGAGTGTGTGGATCCTGCAGTCAGCTCTGTGAGGACAGGTACAAGGATACACTGGGGACAGCCCGGTAGTCCCAGCTCCCATGAGCCTCAGGAGCTAAGGCAGACTCCTTCCTTCATATATATAGGGAAGGGGCCGGCTGCTGGGCTCAGGTCTTCATGCCACACTCAGTTATTTATGAAAGTGCCTTCCTTCTGGAATGGGTGTGATGGGTACCTACTCACATTTTGTCCTCGGAACCTCCGTTGATGTCTTCAGGGTCCAGGGTCTCTACTTGTCAGCATGTGAGCCTCTACTCCAGAAAACTGAGCTTCAGTTCAGTTGTCCCAGATATTGGCCTCCATATCTGACACTTCTCCTGGTCAGAGAAGACCCCCAGGAAGAATAGCAGTGTGGCACTGTGGGATATACCCCGCCTTGCTAAAGCAAATAGAGCTCCCTCTCTGAAAACACCTCCCGCCCCCCCTCCCTCCTGTATGGACCTGGTTCAGGTCTGAAGCCAGAAAGAACTGGTTAAAGATTCTTTTGAGAGGTTGTGAGTTCCCCACTTCGGAAGGTGTGAGCAGAAGTTGCCTGCTTAGGAACTCATGGAAGCGTCCAAATGTCAGGAGCAGGCTTGGACACTGTGCTTCCAAAATTTAATTTTGGATACATCTCTGAAACCAATATTGGTACAATGTTTTTCCTTTAAACATCTGGTGTGTTTTATGAAAAGGGTAAGTTTGTTTTAAAGAAGGTAATCAGTGTTGATTACTATAGAGAGATCACCACAAAAATAGACAAAAAATAGCACAGTGATATTAAGTTCTAGCCAAACAGAACTGCTTGCTGAGGGGCCTGAACTTTAAGCCAAAGAGGAATTCTTAGCTTTCTTCAGACATCGTCTAAAGATGATTCCAGGGTAAACAGTCAGGTTTTAATGCAAGACACAGGCCCTGTCTTGCCCTCAGAGGCCAAGCCACGTACCCAGGCCCTCAGGGGCCCTCAAGGAACCTGTGTGTCCGAAGATCTCATCTCCTTGGGCTGTGCCTGGCTCCTCAGGTCACTTGGTATTTCCTGTGATTAAGGACTAGGAATTCTCAAAGATTGATCAGATTGGGATTTCTATGCAGGTGTCCAGGTTCCTGACACCAGCAGAGAAAGAATTCAGACACCAGACTAAGTAAGGAATTGGGAGAAAGTTCGTTACAGGGAGAATTCAGGCTTCTTGAGAAAGGTGCATCAGCCAGAAGCCTAGAGTTTCAGGGGTAAAATGTAATAGATGGAAGATTACTCATGAGTTAAGGTGGGTGAGGTGTGGGGAATTTCAGAAATGAGTTGAAATTTCGCTTTTCTTGTCTTTGAATGGGACCTTGAATGCAGTGTGGTGTCAGATGCATGATGAGAACGGACATTTTTGTAGATATCATTATAGGTACCTAGGGCTGAGGGCTGTTAGCGTTCACTTGTCTCATCTCTCAGGCGGCTGTGTTTGGCCTAGGCAGTTTTGGTGGCTTGGGCCTTGCCCGCCTGAGACGGCAGCTGGCCTTCTGCTTGTGGCACAGCCTGTGTGTTTGGAGCTGTTTGTGCCTTTCTGACCTTTCTCAAAAGGGACAGAGATCTGGCACTTGGGGCCCAGTGGTGGCCTCCTTTGAAATGGCTGCTTCCTTCTTCATCTTGCCAGGGAGGTACTGGGAGGTCCAGGGCGGAGCCCCCAAGAGGTCAACCCCAGGGTACCATAGCAGCTTGGAACAAGGACTGGCTCACTGTGAGCTCCGGAACATTGTGCACTCAGTAAGTTCTATCCCAGCAGGGGTTTTGGAGAGGAAATAACTAAAAGGAAAAGAATCCAAGTAACCCAAGTTCTGTTGGGCACCCATGGTCCTGAAGCGGAGCATTGCTGTGTACTGGGGGTCTCATGGAGCCTCCAAACAGATTTATTCATGGGCATTCACTGGCCCCTGTCAGAGTGTTGGGAGGGATCCCAAAATGCTGAAATGTGAACTCACGTTATGCTTGTTCTTTCCATATGGGCGTTACTGTTGTGTGGACGTTGCCAGTGCCAGGACAATTAATCTCCAGATTAGAAGGAGAAGCAAAAGGACAGGGGAGGGCCAGGTCACTGAGAGGACATTTCTCCAGGGCATGGACAGGGTGGTGGCCCACCTCAAAGGCCTTGGGTCTTAGTGCCTCAGTCTCAAACTAGCCTATGAAAATCATCTGTTGGTGGTACATTGAAGGGTGTGACTTCCCCACTGGTTTTCATCATGGTGTCTGCTTTGGTGGATTTTGCATGTATACTAGCTGAATCATTTAAGTGCCCCAGTTCTTCCTTTTCTGGCTTTCAAAAAGAGCACGACACCCTAGTGACAGTCAGCCCATGTCTAGGAAATGATGAAAACACACTGGCAGCATCAGGGCTGTGGGCTGCGGCCATGCCCCAGAGTCTCTGGGGGATAGTTATTTTTAAATGTTTAATTAGCACTTCTGAACTGTTTGGGGTAGTACACACCTGCAGTCACAGTGCTTGAAATGCTGAGGCAGGAGGTTTGTCATGGGTTCAAAGGCAGCCTGGGTTACAGTATAAAACTTTGTCTCAAAAAGGCAAAACAAATAAATAAATAGAGTTAGGACTTGACTGCTTTTGTTTCTTTGGTTGTTTGTTTTCTGGCCTTTTGTTTGGTTCGTTTTGCTTTTTGAGACAAGCACCCCAAAACTTGCTTTAAAGCTGAGGGTAAATTGAGTTCATGATCCCCTGGACTCCCACATGCTGGGATTATACATGTGTGACACCACATCCAACTATAGGACTTCACTCAAAATTCTGAATGAGAAAATAGATCTTGCTGAAGGTTGGAGGGATCAGGGTCGAAGGTGAAACCTAGCTTTGAGGATGTTTAGAGTCGGGTGTGTGGGAGCACGCCTTGATGTACTTGATAAGGAACTGAGTTAAGTAGATACTCGGATGGTGCAGTCCTGAGGTGGGCATGCCAGAGAAGAGACCCTCAAGACTGGAGTAGTCTCAGGCAAAACCCAGCTCAGAGTTGTCCAGACTTCTAGGATGGTGGCACCACTTTAGGAATTAAGACTGCAGTGTGAGGGGCAGCTGTAAGTGACCATAACGGTCTTTGGTAGCAAAAGTCCTTCTGTATTCTGTCCTCAAAATTCTAATTCCACCCTGGAGCACCACTGGAGCATGGCGCCGGCTGAAAGCTCTGCCTTGCCAACCCTGGCCTCAGATATTCCATTAGCATCCCTATGCCTCAGTTTCTGGTTCTTCTCACAGGGCTCGGCCTCACGCCAGGCCACAGCAAGCTGTCTGTGCAAACTGCCATCTTCCTACTTCCCATTTTCTTTCTTTGAACCTTCATTGTGAACTGAGACACTGTCTTGCTGGGTGAGGAGACTCACCAGTTCTGTACAAATACTGTTAATTAGTCTGTGACCACTTCTGGCAACAGACAGACCTCCACTGTCCTTGTTCTGTGTCTCCTGGAGCAAGATGACCAAGAGGCAAGCTTCAATTACATCTTTGTTTCGGAGACTCCATACTGAATAAAGCAGCTAGCCCCTGGATCAGAGCTGGCACAGTGGAGCTGCCCTTCCTCCCAAAGGCTGGTGGTGTCAGTTGGGACTTGCTCAGGAAGTAAACGTTTAGACAACCCACTCAGATAGTATTTCATGAAACACACCTCAGGCTCCTGGGATGGCAATGGAAGCCTTGACCAGGAGAACATGTGCAAACACAGAGTCTGGCTTATCCCACCACGTAGCCAAACTCTAGTACCTATCTAGGCATGTGGTACTATGCTCTAGTACCTACCTAGGCATGTGATTCTATGCTCTAGTACCTACCTAGGCATCTGCTTTCCCCTGATTTAAGGTCTTGGGAAAGACCCAAGTTTGATACACACACACACACACACACACACACACACACACACACACACACGCACAAGGATTTGATCTAGATGTGGTGGCTCATGCCTATAATCCTAGCACTGGGAAGAGTGAAGCAGGAGGATTGTCATGAGTTCAAGGCTAGCCTGGCTTACAGTGAGAAAACCTGTCTCACTAACACCTCTGAGGGAGCCTCACTTTCCTATCTGCACAGACAGGACTCACAGTGGCCACATTGGGTACCCGAGGCTTCAGGGCAAGGGAGAAGGTCATGCCACACTGGTGGCTGTGGGCACTCCTTGCTCTATCCACTGAACCCTAGAAGCCCTGCTCCTGCTGAATCTCACTGCTGATCCACTTGTGTGGTCTTCTGCATAGCTTTCAAAGAGGCAAATGTCCTTGCCAGCTGGAGGCATTCAGAACTGTCTGAGCCTGCCCGGCTCTTGCCCTGCCTATCTAGGGTAGAGGTGGGCGAGGACCCATGTGGCTGGGACCTTAAATTTAGTGAGTGATTACCTTGGCTTCCAAATGTGTGTGTGCTGTTGACGGGTCCTGTCAGGCTTTCCTTGCTGGCAGAGACAGAGGCTTTCTTCCCCAGCCCACCTACCTGCACCAATCTTGTGACAGGCAAGATTATTTTAACACTGGGGTGTTTTATGTTTAAAAAAAATCAACTATAAATATTCAAATTATCAGCAATTACTTGTAGCTATTTGGGCATTTCTTCATGTATTGCTCTGCTACAGTCTGAGCAAATGGCAACAGGCAGGTCTTTGTCTTACCTCCAAAGCTCTTCCATGGCATCTTCTCCTCTCACTTACCACCTCTCCGGGTAAGCCCAAGAGGTGCTGGGAGATGTTGATATTCCCACTATTCTTACAAGCCACTCACTGACGAAGACCTCTCTCTTGTATAAGGAGGGATGGTGACTAACACTGTCTTTTAGAGGCTTCTTGGATATGAAGGGCTCCTTGGCTGTATGCCAGCCTCCTTAACTACACAGAGGACTCCCTGACTATATAGAGTCAATCAGCCTTGCAAAGCCAGCATGAAATGGGCAAACTGCTTGGATTTGTGTTAAATAATCCTACTGGCCTCTGAGATTCCTTCTTGAGAAGTGTGTGCTCTGTACAAGGTCCAGGGACCCTGGAAGAAGCCAGGACCAGCTTGTGCCAACTAACTCTGAGCTAGAAGTTGTCGCCCCAAGGGCTAGCTGTCAGAAGTCTTTAGGAACTGTCTCTGAGGCAGTACTGTGTGGTTAGCACCCTGTGTGGTCAGATCTTTTCAACCTGGGAGACTCACAAGTTTCATTTTTCTAGCCTGGGCAGAATTAGATCTGGCTAAACAAGAAGCTAGACATTCCAGAAGGGAACTGAAGAGGCAGCTCAGTGCCAGGCTAGTGCCCGAGAAGAGCCAGGCTAGTGCTGTTATCCCAGGCCTGGCACCCCTCACCCCAACCATCCACACACAAGAAATGGCTCTCTTCAGTCTTACGCATGCTCTTGATGGTCCAGCTGTGTTGGAGAGCTTGCCTTAACCTGAACACTTCACCTCTACCTCTAAGCAGACCTCCATCCTTGTCCCTTAAGACACAACTGCATCCCCCTCCCAGCCCCAGTTCTCCTATGGCTCTGGTCCCTTTCTAACGCTCTATAACCTTGGTTACCCACCTCTCCTTTGCCCCACCCTCCAAGTGCCCAGTACAGCAGTGTCTCTGGAACTTTCTCTTACAGCCTTCAGGGCAGGTGCTACCATGGCCAGGCCAGGGCTGTCTTTTTTCTTTCCACGTAACCAACATGGCCCGTTCCACACCCTGGCCCACATAGACATCTGTGTCTGCCTCAAGGGTCACAGATCTGAGATCTACCCTAAACCACGCTAGTCCTCCTCAGCTGTCTTGCTCTCTCTCTCACGCTCAGATGCAGAGTCTAGCATCTCAGTGCTCTCCATCCAGCACACATGAATCTGTGGAGAGGCTGCTTCCTATAGCTTCTACAGGACTTGTGATCCTTGTCTGCGTTCTCAGTGCTCTCCATCCAGCACACATGAGTCTGTGGAGAGGCTGCTTCCTATAGCTTCTACAGGACTTGTGATCCTTGTCTGCGTTCCGCCTCCATGCTGAAGTTGCAGCCCAATGCCTCTGCTTGACTATCTTAGAGGATCTCCTAGCCTCATCCATCTGTTCAAAGTCTACTACCCACACAGTAGCAAACTTTCTCAGACTGGCTGTGGCAGTGGCTGTCCTTGAGTGAAAAAGTGAAAGCTGGGCCCTTTCCTTTCTCCTCTCCCTCCTCCCTCTCTCTCTCCCTCTTTCTTTCTTCCTTTCTTTCTTTCTTTCTTCCTTCCTTCCTTTCTTTCTTTCTTTCTTTCTTTCTTTCTTTCTTTCTTTCTTTCTTTCCTTTTCCATTTTTTTTGATGCTGATGCTTTCACTCAGGGCTTCGTGACTGCTAGGTTACTTAACCTAGTTTTTTAATTTTATTTTGAGACAAGATCTGACTGCATTGTCCAGGCTGGCCTTGAACCTGTTCTGTAGCCTAGGCTGGCCTTGAACTTTTAATCTTCCTGCCTCAGCCTCTTGAGTAGTTGAAAGGACAGAACCCTGCACAGGCCCTGCTAAGGTCTACACTAAAACCCAAGATGAAACGCCTTCCTGCCCTCCTGTCAATCACTCTGTCCCATCCACCTTGTGCCTCTGCCCTGATGTCTGTATAGAACTTCTTCACAGGCTGTCCTGCCCCATCTAGGCCAAACCTAGCCATGGGCTCCCAGCTTAGCCTATGCTTGTCATCCTCTGCCTCTACCCAAGGACCTGCATGCCTGTAAGTATCCCAGCTCCCTGCATATCAGCTCCATGGGGTGTCTACCCCAGTGCTGATGCAGACTTACTGTGAGGCACAAGTCACAGCTCACAGTATTAACACCTTCAGAGTTTAATTAATTATCACCTATGCTTTGGACAGCCAATAGGAGCCTTTACCATTGCCTCAGCTCACTGCCACACCTCACCACACTCCTGTGCCTTCTCCAGTGTCCCAGCCAGATCTCCAGGAGACCCCCAAGCCCCTCCAGGACATTCTGTCTTCCTAGCCACAGTCTCAGTCTGTCTCACTCCTCTGTTGGCTGGGCCCTGACCTTCCTCCCACCACTAGGAACCTTCCTCCTCTGCCCGCAAGCAGATGGGCCCCTGTGGCTCTCCCCCTCCTCTGTGTGTCCGCCTCTATCCCTCTCTGCCCCCAGTCTTTATCCTAGAAATTGTATTTATTGCAACAGTGACATTACAGGATCGCATGTGACAGGAACACGGGGGCTGTTTTCCTTATTTTCCTCTGGTGTGAGCTGTGACACCATGCTTAGGTCTGAGGCCATCATGAGAGGCAGGCTGTTCCCTGTAGGCTTGTTCCTATTTCTACATCGCTCTGTATTCATCACCATACTCTCATGGATAGACGCGACCCTGTATGGACACATGGCTTGGGCTGATTGCATCTCAATCAGTGCAGACTATACCTGTTGGGGTGCTGTTATCCTGGGGCAGGAGCTCCAGAAGGAGCTGGTTAGGCGACATCAGCAAAGGTGGAGTAGGAATCACCTCCATGGCCTTTTGGGAGAAAAACATGGCATTGCCTATTACAGGGAGCTTCACATGGTACCCAGGCCCAGCAGCCACACACAGGCTAGGGTCCACATTGGGGGGCAAAGGCAAGTTCTCAGGAGACAGAGGTCGTCACAGAGAGAAGAGTGTCTAGCTACAGCCAGGCTGCCATACTGGGAAGCCAGTGAATGGCATTAGGAGGCCTGCAAACTTGATGTCTTTTCAAGAGCAGGTGGGGAAAAGAGGGGTGGGACACATGGGTGGAAAGAAGGGCAGTGTTCTTTGTCTCTTAATGCTTCTAACTTTGCCCCTCTTTCTGGTATCAGCTTGTCTTAAATCTACTGAGAAAGGGTATTTGGAGGGGGCCTCCATCACCCCAGGCAGGGGTGTTGTACTGCATGAGGGTAACCCAGCCATTGCCATCATAACCACCTCCCAGGGCATCTCAGTGAGAGACACCAGCCATAGCCCAGTCTCCTGGGGCAGACCCCACTATCCCCTAGAGGGGCTTCTCCAGCCACAGGTCCCCAGTGCTTCCTACCTGTCCTGATCTGTGCCCTCCCTTCCCCTCTGCCAGTGACAATCTTGCTCCTCCCTGTCTGTTACCAGCCTATCTCATCCTCCATGGCTGTAGCACCTATGCGGTTCCTCTGAGCTATCCCCAGGCTTGTCCCAAGCTGCCCCCCCTCTACATTCCAGGAGCACGACACTGCCTGAACCTCAGGCCTGAAATCACTCCTCAGCCCTTTCTTGGGGCTGGACAGAGCCACAGTGGTGGGGGTGGGGGCTGGCAGCATCTGGATGGGTGGGCCTCACCTCCCAGGAGAAGAGACATGGCAGAATGAGGAGGACAGGACAGAGAATGGAGCTGAGGTTAAGAACACAGCATGGTGTTTGGCTGTGGATCTCTGCATCGGCTTCCATCAGTCACTGGAGAAAAGCTCTGTGATGACAGTTAAGGTATTCACCGATCTGATCACTGGGGTAAGCCAGTTCAGTTCAGGCAACCTCTCCACTATTTCTAATAGTCCAAGCTGGGGTCATTCTTGGGGACTCCTGGCAACAGAGGCCTTGCCTTCTTGTGGAGGAGAGTGGGGGTTAGGTTGGGAGAGGAAGACTGGGGAAAGGGAGGAGGGAAGAGGGGGATCTTTGATTGGTGTATAAAATGAATGAAAAATTTTTCTTAATAAAAAGAAAAAAAAAAAAAGAACACAGCATGACTATCTCTGGGTCGGATACCCTGGCCAGCCCTGGGTGTTCAGATCTGTGGTCTTCCTGAGCTGCTTCTCATGTACAGTTCAGGCAGTTATTTCTGGGGCCCCCAACCCTGTAGCAGCCCTTCCTTCTTATACCAAACCCAGTTCCATCCCTCTCGCT
The DNA here is from genome assembly GCF_949786415.1 of Peromyscus eremicus. Taxonomy (NCBI): domain Eukaryota; kingdom Metazoa; phylum Chordata; class Mammalia; order Rodentia; family Cricetidae; genus Peromyscus; species Peromyscus eremicus. Next base: position 151,600,051 of record NC_081419.1, on the reverse strand, counting down.
ACTGCTCCGAATCCACAGGGTTGAGCACTGGTCTCCTCAGGGCTTAGAGTCCTGGTTGTTGTCATTTGACACAAGCTGGAACTATCTGCTCCATCTAGATTGCCTGTAGACAAGTCTGGGGAGCTATTTTCTTGATTCATAATTGATAGGGGGCCCACCCCACTGAGGGTGGTACCACCCCTGGGCAGGTGGTCCTGAATGGTATAAGAAAGCAGACTGAGAAAGCCATGGAAGCAAGTTAGTAAGCAGCATTCTTTCACGGCCTCCGCTTCAGTTCCTGCCTCCAGGTTCCTGTTCTGACTTCCTTCGTGATAGACTGTGACCTGGGAGTTGTAAGATAATAAACACTTTCTTCCTCAAGTTGTTTTTGGTCATGGTATTTTATCACAGCAATAGAAAAATAACTAAGACAGCATGGTATTGCGTGGACCTGTGTCTCAGAGCTGCCTTGGGGTTTTCCAGATTGAATCTGGAAAAAATAGGACCTCCTTCTGGAACCCGAGCCTTTGCCCTTTCAGGTGTCTCTTTCTTTAAATAAACCAGTCAAACAAAACTTTACAAACATTGCATGTATTTTCATGTTTGGAACATGTATGGAACATGGTGTGTTGATACATGTATACATCATGAAAGGATTAAACAGGAGGGTCCACAGATCTGTGAATCATTTGATATGTGTATTTGGAACATGGGGAACCCGCTTTCCTAGCAATACGCAAGCCCATGTTACACTGTTACCAATAACCTGGCCACTGGTGTAGCAGGCTCAGGAACTTCCCCCTTCTTGTAACAGAAACTTGTACCCTTCCAACATCCTCCCTGCTCCACCCTCCTCTGACCCTGGAAACTACCACACTAGGACTTTGCCTTTTATAGATTCCTCAGATAACTGAGATCATGCATTTATTATTCTGCATCTGGCTATTTCCACTTGCATAATGTCCTCTGGGCTCATTTATGTCACTATGCAATGACAGGATTTCCTCTTTTCAGGTTAAATACTACTCCATTGTTATATGTACCACATTTTCTTTACCCAATCTTCTGTTGTTGGACACTTGAATGGATTCCACATCTTGGCTACTGAGACTAAAGCGTCTATAAACACGAGAGTGCAGAGGTCTCTGATATATTGACTTTATATTCTTCAAATATGTGCTCAGTGAAAGGGATGGTGGGACCACATAATAGTTACTACCTTTAGTTTTTTGTTTTGTTTTGAGGAACCTCCATAAAAGTTTCCATAATGACTGTAGGAATTTGCATTCAGCCAAGAGCATACAAGCGTTCTCTTTTGTCTACGTCCTTGCCAACACTCGTTTTCTGTGTCTTTTCGTGGTTGCCATTCTAACAGGTGTAGGCAAGATGCCAGTTTTGGTTTGCATTTCCTCGGTGAGTCTCTTCTCACTGCGCTGCTGCCCGGGCTGCGTTTTCTTTGGGAACTGCTCACAGATGTCCTTCCCCGGTTTTCACTGGGTTGTTCGCTTCCCCGCCAGGGTCTTGCTTGACTTCCTTATGTGTGTCGGGTATCGGCTTGTCACAGGGTTTGCTTGCAGATGTTTTCTCCCAGTACCCTGCAGGCTGTTTCTTCATGAGTTCATGGGTTCTTTTTCTGCAGGAGCCTTTTAGTTTAGTGCAGTCTCATTTCTCTGTTTTTGATATTGTTGCCTGGACGTTTAGGGTTACATTTCTGAGGCCTTAGAAACGCACCTGTGGCGCTGCTGGTGGGAGTGTAAAATGGGACCGTTGCTGTGAAAGTGGCACAGCAGTTCCTCAAAAGTTAAAAATAGAATTTCTGTACCCTCTATCAATTTCACTCGGGACATGTTGCCAAAAGCATTCAAGACAGCAACACAAAAGATCTGCACAGTCTAGTCACAACAGCAATATTTACAATACCCAAAGTGAAGAAACAGCCCAAGCATTTCTCAATGGATAAATAGATGAATTAGCCAATCTGTCCATTTAACAGACCATTACTCACTCTTACAGATGAAGGAAATTCTGACCAAACTAGAATGTGGATGAAACTTGAGGATTCTATTTTTAATTTTTATATTTGTCATTGTCACTGTGTGTGTAAGTAAATGTCATGTACGTGTGGCCGTGTGTGTCCTAGCATGTATACTATGGTGTGTATCTGAGGTCAGGGAATAGCTTTTCTTTTCTCCTCATATGGAATCCAGGGATCAAACTCAGGCCATCAGGTTTGTGTGGCAGGCGCAGTTACCCACAAGCCATCTCGCTGACCCTTGAGGGTCCTGTCATAGGAGAACCGTTATCATGTGATCCCACTCACTGGAAGTCTCTGAGTGTGGGAAAAGATGATTTTGAAGAAATGCATACAGCAGGCATTGTGACCGTTGTAGGCTGGGTGGTGCGCACAGCTACTATGAGTACAGGATCTGGATGAGCAGACCTGTGACGTGTTGCTGACTTCGAGTGATACCCACTGTGTTTCCTTAGGCTATCGTTTGAACTTCTCTAACCCTTGGAATTTTCACATTTAAAATGAAGAGAATAGGGACATTGGCCTTATAAAGCTTTGAGAGAATCAAATGAAATAACACATGGAAAGGGCTTTGTTACCATGAGATTAGGGCCAGGTCGTACACTGTAGTGTGTGTCATCTCGATAGGCATCACACCTCGCTGTGGGCTGGGTCCTAGGCTCTGGGAATGTGAGTCTCCCACAGAGCTCAGGCAGATGGAAGAACTTGTCACAGACCAACTCAAGGCAATGATAATGCCACACTGCAAAATATAGCAGGACCACAGGACAGATGTGGGCTGTTTAGGAGGAGCCCAGGAGTGTGGTTGGATAGCTAAGGTATGTTCTGAGATAAGAAGCTTCAGCAAAGCAGTGACCCTGTGGCTGGAGCCACCAGAGGTGAGGCCCGGTGGGTCCGAGTAAGCCCCTGGACTTAGATGCCATAGACAGTGCTCACCTGCCCTTGGAGCTTGGCTTTGACTGTCTGAGAAGTTAGCACTGGGCAATGATGATGGGTGGGGTTCCGGACAGCAGGTTTCATGCTTGGCTGAGGAGAATGGGAGCTGCTGCCCTGGCCTGATTAACTCAGCTCCTAGTGACCAATGACTCATAGCTGGTCATGTCAAATTAGGGAAATGGAAAAACCCCAAAAGGGTTCATAAATATTTCCATCATAACCTTCATTAACTATGCTTCTAAATGACCTGAAAAGTCTTAATTCCCCTCTGGTAAGGGAAGCAAGGGTGTCTCTCCTTCCTGGCCACTTTCAAGGGGTGGGTGTGGGCTGCTGGAGTCTATTTATACTGAACTAAGACCCTCTCTTGTTTTGCAGGTGAAATATAATGATAATGATGATAGTGAAGATGATAATGATGATGATGGTGGTGATGATGATGATAGTAAAGATAATGATGATGATGTGAGGATGGTGATGATGGTGATGGTGATGATAGTAAAGATGACGATGATGTGAGGATGGTGATGATGATGACGTGATGGTGATGATAGTAAAGATGACGATGATGTGAGGATGGTGATGATGATGGTGGTGATGATGATGATAGTAAAGATGACGATGATGTGAGGATGGTGATGATGATGATGGTGATGGTGATGATAGTAAAGATGACGATGATGTGAGGATGGTGATGATGATGGTGGTGGTGATGATGATAGTAAAGATAATGATGATGATGTGAGGATGGTGATGATGATGATGGTGATGGTGATGATGATGATGATAGTAAAGATAATGATGATGATGTGAGGATGGTGATGATGATGATGGTGATGGTGATGATGATGATAGTAAAGATGACAATGATGATGATGATGGTGATGATGTTGGTGATGATGATAGTAAAGATAATGATGATGATGTGAGGATGGTGATGATGATGATAGTAAAGATGACGATGTAAGGATGATGATGATGATGATGATGATGATGGTGAGGATGATGATAGTAGAAATGACAATGATGTGAGGATAATGATGATGATGGTGGTGATAGGATGGAGATGTGATGATGATGGTAATGATGAAGATAGTAAAGGTGATGATGATGTGAGGATGGTGATGATGGTGGCGATGATGATGGTGATGATGATGATGATGGTGATGATGATGGCAATAGTGAGGATGGTGGTGATGTGAGGATGATGATGTGATGATGGTGGTGATGATGGTGATGATGTGAGGATGATGGTGATAGTGATGATGATGGAGTGATGATGAGGGTGATGATGGTGATTACAGGGCAGGAGGAGTGAAGAGAAGGCAAATCCAAGCATGTGCCCAGGACTCACTTGTGGACCACAAATGGTGAATGAAATCAAGAGCATCATAGCTCCTCTCAGATGCCTGCTGGACACCAGATGTGGTGGTAAGTCAGAGTTGGACTCAGGGCACTGATTTGTGGAACAGCCTGGTTTGGAGGTGAGAAATGTGGTGGCATCTAGAACATTTAGGTGGCCTTTACCTAGACCAGGGCTGGGACTCCTGAGTGGGAATTGGCAGGGTGGATGTCACTGAGGAAGAAGGTGAGTGGAGATGTAGGAGGAACATCAGCATATCACATGTGGTCCTGGGGGGTCACCAGAAGCACCTAAGGTGAGTGGAAGCTGCTGGCTTCACCAGTGCTTCTGTCTAGAAGCATAGGATGGCAGCCAACACAGTCCAACATCAAAAGGAAGCAGCTGATTCCACAACCTCAAGGCAGCCAGACTCAGGTGCTGTCTCCAGGTGATTCCCAGGAAGGGAGGAGAATAGAGTAGTCTCCTGCCCCATGCCAGCCCTAGGGGCCAGCTCTAGCGTTGGGGAAGGCCAGCGGGGCTCACAGTATCACCTCCAGCATCTGTTCTCCCTCAGTCCTCTCGCTCTGAACTGCATAGCTCTGTTCTGTCTTGTGGTGCCCATGAAGGACTCTGGGTCAGATTGGCAGGTGACTTTCCACCAAGAACTCTCATGTGTCTGAGACCCATCCTCTTGTCTCTTCTGACCTCCTGCTTCACAGTCCATTTCTCCACTCCAGATGCCCTACTATGTGCTGTATGCACATGCTTTGTCAGAGTTGGGTGCTGTTAGCATCTCCTGCCTGCCACTTTCCCCCACCCCCATGGTTTCCTCACCCTGAGCAGCCCTAGTGAAAAAGCAGATCCAGCAGATGCTGCCTGGGGTTTTCGAAACATGGCCTGCCCTGGATGCCGTTCCTCAGCAAGGGTTGTTTTGGTTTTGTTGGAGGCAACATTAACTGATAAACAAAAGGGTGAAGAATGTTTGGAATTTCATCATGACTAATGATATGGATATTCTACAGCTGGTTGTGAAGGAAAACATCTGAGGCCCCAAGGAGAGTGACCCAGCTCACTGTCACTCATGCATCCCCAGACCTTGGTCCACCTTGCCTCCCTGGCTCAGCTGCTCATTGCTCACAACCAGAGAGAGCTCAGCAAGTGTGGATTTACATGAACTTTCCCCTCTTTTCTGGGGAGGGAAAAGCGACCTCCAACTGACAATTCCAGAAGAAACTGCAAGCCAACCTGCCTTCCCTCAGGCTGAGGGCCACAGTCTGATCCAGTTCTCTTCCTGAGAACTGCCAAGGCCACTAGTGTCCCCCTCCTGAAGGAGCCAGAGGACAGCCTTCCTGCCTGTCTAGACAGCAGGATTGTTCTGCTCTCTCATGCGCTGTTTTGGCACGGTCTGCTTTTTTTCTGGGGCAATGGCAGTGTTGTTCATAGGTTGGTCACTTCCCTTTTCTGATAGTGACATATTTGAATAGTCATAAAGAGCTTCTCCTAAAACTGTCCCAACACAGAATTGCCTTGCAATGGCTGAGAAGAGAGAACTGGGTTCTTGGTGTCTCTCGTCCCTTCCCATCTGGGAAGAGGACAATCAGCACCAACCAGGTTCCCAAGGCTTAGTTAGGAGTGGCCCACGTCACAACCTTCGCCCCTGTGGGCACCATCTGAGTGCTGAGCTGTTGCTCTCTGGGTGGATGGAATCCACACTGATCTCCAGGGTCCTACCAGATCTCAGACACGGCACTTCCTGTTCCTTGCTGTTGGCTGGCAGCCACACAGGCCTCCTGCCATGACCTGTATTTCAAGAAGGCATTCAGGTACAGCAAGAGACTCAGCTTTTTGGGTTTGTTTTGGTATGGTCTTCATTTGAGGCATGCTATGTGCCATAGTGTATTCCCCTGAAGACTGGACTCCTGGGACCTCAGGCTGAGGGGAGCCGTCATCAGACCCAGTTCCTCAGGTGTTCACAGCTATGTCTCCTCACTGATGCCTCTGTGGCTGGGTACGGCTCTTCTGCAGCACTCTTCCCCACAGATGTCCAGGGCCCTGAGTCCTTGCCCCCTTGGGCCTCCTTCCTACAGAACTTTCCCCAATCTTGTAGGGGGCTGCACACATGTACCCAGACCTGTACCTTCAAAAAAAAAAAAAAAAAAAAAAAAAAGGGAGCAGACCCAGCATTTCACCTGCCTTGGCTCTCAGAGTTTGGCCTCCATCCATGCCCAGCAATGGGGCTTCAGGTACTCTGGCAGATCACTTATTTATTTATTTTGAGACAGAGTCTCATGCTGGCCTTGAACTCTCTAGGTAGCTTGGGATGACCTTGAACTCCTGATCTTCCTATCTCTACCTGCCCAAGTGCTGGGATCCTACATGTGTGCCACCATGGCTGGCTGGCCTGGGGTGTGGCTTCTGGTTGGATAGAAATAGTTCTGTGTGTGCTGTCAGTGGCTATATAAATGTCCCTCCCTCACTTAAAAGGAAAGTTTCAAGTCTGGAAAATTACATCCAGGAAACTAGGGAAGTTTCTGCCCTAGGGATGTTTGAGATCAGTTTCCTGGGTTGGTCTCAGTCTACAAGGAGAATTCTTGGCTCGGGTGACTTTTACTGCAATCATTTCTGGGGGCCTCTGGCAGCCAGGCATGCTTGTGCCAGGCTGTCCTGGTGACACAAGTTACAGTCAGGGCACACGGCTCTCAGTGACGCTTGTGTCAGGAGCAGACTCCAAGCAGTGTGTCTGCAGCAACACCAATTCCTTCTAGAAAGCACAGCCTAGTCCTGTCTCCTTAGGTGGGAGCAGATTCTCTCCACCTCCCACCTTGGGTAAATTCCTTTCAAAGTGCCTGGAAGCCAGGTAACTGTGAGGGAGGGTTAAGTACCAGCTAAACCAATAAAGCCCAAGACATAATTGGCCAACCTTCCTGCTGGTACAGGTCTGGAGGTCTGGGAGGGGCAGGCCTAAGCATACCCAGGTCCAGCCTGCCAGTGCACCATTGCCCAGCCTGAGTGGAGGCCCTGGGTCCCCCCCAGCTTGCAAGGTAACATTATTGCCCAGCTGGCTGGTAATAATGACAATAGCACTTCTTTTGAGACAGGGACTTAGGGTGGACAAGAATTCTTGTCAGTTCTCCTGCCCCAGTCTTCTGAGTGTTGTGATTACCATCTTAAGTCACTACAGCAGGCTCATTTAGGGACTGCAGCCCTTACTGACTTGAGTCTTCCACTTAGGCCTCCTCCTCTCTGCTCTTGTCTGATTGAAGGAAGGACTGACTCCTCCAGTTCCCTCTGGTGGGTGAGGCCTAACATACCTGTGTTCTCCCCCACCAGCACTCATGGGTTTTGCATACATTCTTTCATACAAATGGATGGATGACCTGGAAGACCTTCACATAGCCAGAGAGCAAAGCATAGCACCCATTTTGCATACCCAGGATTTCAGCCCGTAGGATAGTTCATACCCAGCTGTCTTGGGACCTGAATCTCACCACACTACAATGCCCTGGAGCCCTGTGACTTACAAGCAGTGGGTGGGCCCACCGTCATATGCAAGGACTTTGCTGGCCAGCTGGCGGCAGGCTTGCCTGGGTGTGGAGATTCCAGACTGTTGAGCCTAGTCAGCACCCTCCTCCTGGTTGGGGTCAACACCATGTCTTAACAGTTCTCAGTGAGGGGCTTTGGGCCTCCTTTCTTTCTTCTGGTGTTTCTCTGATGCCACCCACATGCTGTGGAAGCAGTGGCACCAGGAAGAGTCCTTCACAGAGACTTAGACATAGACTGGACAATCAAAGACCATGCCAGAATGACATAGATACAATCTATGATAGTGTGCATTCAGGAATGACGGAGCCACAGCCACACGTCACAAGGACTAGAGTGAGACCCTGTTACAAAACAGTAGCATTTCTTTTAAACCAATCATTCCACTTTTAAAAATATCTAAGTATGTCTTTATGCATTAAGTGCATGGGTGTAGTTTGTGTGGGTATTCTTGTGTATGAGGGTGCACAAGTGCAAATGTTTGTGGAGGCCAGAGGTCAACCTTGGGTGTCATTCCTCAGGTGTCATCTGCCTTGGAGACAAGGTCTCTTTTTGGCCTGGAACACACCAAGTGGCCTAGACTAGCTGGCCAGCAAGCTAGAATTGCAAACTTGTGCCACTATGCCCAGCTTCCCTCACACACACACACACACACACACACACACACACACACACACACACAAGCTCGCTCGCACGCACGCACACACACCTTTAATGTGAGCTCTGTGCATTGAACTCATCCTCATGCTTGCAAGCAAGTACTCTACTGACCGAGCTGTTTCCTAGCCTGCTTGAATGTACTTTGTTGGCTAAATTTTGTGAATTCTAAGTCTAGGATTTCTTTTTTAAAGTTTCATTATATCTGTCTATCTATCCTTTTTTTTTTTTTTTTTTTTTTTTTGGTTTTTCGAGACAGGATTTCTCTGTGTAGTTTTGATGCCTGTCCTGGAACTCGCTGTGTAGACCTTCCGAGTGCTGGGATTAAAGGCATGCACCACCACCACCCAGCCTGTCTATCATTTTGAGTAAGGCTTAGACATGCCACAGTGTACATGTGGAGGTCAGAGGAAAACTCGTGGGAGTTGACTCTCTCCTTCCGCCACGTGAGTCCTAGAAATTGAACTCAGGTCGTCAGGCTTGGCACAATTGCCTTAACCCACTGAGCCCACTTGCCAGCTCTCAGTCCAGTATTTATGATAAAAATTCAGTACCTGAATTGACACAGACAGGGGATGCAAAATACAAAGATATTTTGAAGATGTAGAAGCTAAAGGGAGTAGAATATCTGTCATTCCTTATATTGCTTCCATATTGAAGCCGTGGTTTTACGATTCTGTTAGATTTAAATAAAAGATATCAAAGTTAACTTCACACCTGGTGGCCTGGGCCTAAAATACCAACTGCCTAGGTAGGCTGTGGCAGAAGGATTGTAAGTTAAACACCAGGCTGGACAAACTAGTGAGTCCCTGACTCTGAATAAAAAGTAAAATGCAGGCTGGGGATGTAGCTCAGTGGTAGAGCACTTGCCCTGCATGCTTGAGGCCCAGGGATCAATTCTTGTATGGCACACACAGAGACAGACTTCAAAGGCCCCTCCTTTTAGTGTGCTGCCTGAACACAGACAACCACATTTGTGCCTCCATTTTGTTTTCACTGCTGAGCAGAACTACTCACACTTGAAAGAGTCGTAAGTTAGGGATAGTCTCACCATCCACGGCAACTAGACATGGTGTTTGTCTCCACAGGGAGAGGCAGAGGTTCCTGCGGGTGTCTGGCTATGATGGGTATGGAGGGGCTGCTGTGCCCAGGATGATGCCCAGGAGTTTTATTTTGTACCAGGAAATTTCAGACCAATTACGTCTAATGTCTGGGGACAGTGTGGACAGCCCCTAGTCTGCTCAGCAACCAGGAGCCCAGGTAAAGGTGGGATTCTGTACAGAAATAAGGCCCAGCTTTGGGCTCTCCAGCCCATTCTTCAGCTCTAACACCAGTTGGAGCCTGGAGGATTTCCTGAGTCCCACAGTCTGAGATCCATGTGTCAGTGTAAGGGGCCCCCGGGGTCAGGGTATGGGGGAGGTTTTGAGGGGTCAGGATGTAGAGTCCTGAGGAATGAGTATATGGGGGTTCCTAAGATCAAAGTGTGGGGTTCTTGGGGTCGAGATGTGATAAGTGCCCTCTGATGAAAGGTGACCCCTAACACCCCCACTTGAGGAAGCTGTGATTCACACCCTCCCCCCTACCCTTCCGTTAGCGTAGCAGTGTCCTGGAGGCTTCTCTGGTCTGACTGAACTTGGTTTGGATGACTGAAGTTCAAGCTTTACATAGGGCCTCTGATGGCAGGATTACTCAGAGCCCTGGCCCTGCTCAGGAAAACGGAGGTGTTGGAAGGCCACCATGATCTGTCATCAAAGTCATAGAGGAAGCACTTAGAAAACCACCATTCTTGTCTTGAGTGACATCTCCCGTCATCTGAGTGCACAGGGCATTTCCCCAGGGCTCAGCGTGGTAGCTGGGCGTGGGTATGGGAATTCTGTGAGGCTGAAGCTGGCCTCAGTTCTGATGGAGGAGGGAGGCAAGGTCTCAGCTTTGTGTGTGCAGTCCATCCTGTCCCTCCTTCCTAGGCTACAGTGAGGGTGCGGAAATGGTCCCTGAGAGCTGCCATCTCAGAAACTTGTGGTGAAGCTCAATGTGGGCGCCCACAGGAAGTCTGGGGGGGAGTGGTGAGCAGGGGCCCAAGGGCCCCTGGGCCACAGTGGAAAAGTTCAGTGATAAGGCAAAGAACCGCCCCTTCCTCTTGTTCCCGCGTAGAGGTCTGGTCATCCCAAGCAATGAGGATGTGGCTGAGTCACGTGGGAGACAGATGTGCCTGTGGAAAATTCCAGGTCCCAGGAGAAACGTTTAGTTTTCTGGTCCTGGGGAGGCTCGGATTCCGTGGTCTAGTGTTTCTCTCCCAGCCCCTATTCTTGATGGTGAAATCGTGAGAATGAACCAGGCTTTTCAGGCCACTAAAGCCATGGTAGGGGACAGCAGATCACTGTGGAAGAGATGATTTGGGTGCTCTGGGTAGCACTAATGCAGTTCCAAAAAACTAACAGCAGGAATGATGCCTGGGGTTGTTTACAAAAATCCTCACAAATAGATGGATGTACATCTGTGGTCACTTGGGAGCCTGGAGTTGACCTGGGTCCAGGAGGAATCCCTGAGCCCTTGCGCGTGGTGCTCATGGCTTCCTGCTTTGTCGTGTTCTGGAAACATTAAACACCCACACATGGAACACACGCAGGCCATCACTAGTCTCAGCAGCTCCCGCCCCCAGCCCACCCTGGTTCCTTGTGGCCAAATCTTGGGTTCCTATGACCTCATTCATTTCCACTGCATTGCGAAGCAGCTCTTTTTCATGCTTAAAACACAAACACTGCTCTGCTATCACACCCACCAGGAACAGCTCACGCAAGGCACGGGCTGCTTCCCAAGGCCACTTGACTGGTGATGTGTGTCTGAACCAGCTCAAAGCTTGGAATGTGGCTAGCTCCTTGTTTTGAGCTAGGGAAACTGGGCCCTGTCCTGACCCCAGGTCCATGTAGATGTCTTTCCACTGCTGTGGGCAACACAGCCCTGTGTCTTGAGATCTCACCAGATGAGCCACGGTGGGGTGGCTTTGCTGTCTCAGTGTCACAAATAAAAGAGACAAAAAGTTTGCTACTTTACACCTGGTGCTGGGATGGAGCCAACTCTTCTCCATTTCAGACACATTACCTCCAGCCCAGGTTCAACATTTTATTTGTGTGTTTGTTTTGTGGTTGTAGTTGCTGGGGCTTTTTTGTTTGGTTTGTATTTGTTTTGAACAGATTTTCAGGTAATCCAGGCTGGCCTTGAACTTGCCACATGGCTGAGGATGACTTTGAAAGCCCTAATCCTCTTATGTCTACCTCCTGAGTGCTGAGGTTACAAATGTGTCACCAAAACTGCCCCTGTTGACTATTTTAAAGTGTAGAATTCAGGGACTGGGAAGATGGCTCAGTGGGAAAGCACTTGCCAGGGAAGTGTGAGGACCTGAGTTCTGGTCTCCAGTACTTATGCAAATGGTGAGCAGGCATGGTGGCCTACCTGGGATCCCATGCACTCAGGGGGCAGAAACTGGATCACAGAGCAAGCTGGCTAGCTGGACTAGAGACCATGCCTTAGTACGTAAGGCAGAGAATGAATGGGGAAGATATCCAACATCAGCTTCCAGCCTATTCTTGCACGCGTATGTATGTGTACCTGCACCCATGTACATACGCATAGCATGCTTGTGGAGGTCAGAGGACAACTTCTGGGAGTCTGTTCTCTCTCTATCATGTAAGTCCTAGGGATGGAACTCAGGTTATCAGCAAGCAAGAAGTTGGTAAGCACCCTTACCCGGCTGGGCTGTCTCCTGGCCCCTGTCCAAAACATTCCATAAGGTCCCACTGCTTGAGGTCTTCTTGGCATGGTCTCCTCCATATGCACGTGTTGGTACTCTGTCCCCATCTGTGACAGGAAGACTGGCCGTGTGTGCACAATGGGAGCTCAGGATCAGGGTCTGTCTGATCATCTTACTTGCTGTAACATCACTGCCCATTGATCCAGAGGCCCTCGGTGCTGGGAGGTGAATTCTCACTCATCCTATCCCACCTTTCCTCATGAGACACTTCTCTTACTCCTTGGCTACACAGAGATGAGATGGCCCTCCTGCCTCTTGTTATTCACCTTGGAACCCATGGTTTGCCTCCTGGCATTTTATGTGGTGACCAGTTAGCACATCTGGATGTCTTAGTGCTCACCAGGAGTTCAGATTGCGGGCATCTCAGTGACTGGCATTGAGGGCTGTCTGCTTTATGCCTGGCACCTTAGGAGCTCCATTCTGCCAGTCTTGGCTTCAGGTGGCCTGGGGCAGGACCTTTGACTCTCCCTTCTCCCATCCTGTGCCTCACTTCCACCCTGCTCTCATACTGGTTAATCCCAGTGTGTGCCGGCAACTTCTACAGATGCTACAAACATCCTCTGCAAGACTCTATCTTTAACAGCATGAGAAAGAACAAAGGGAAGCACACTGGTGGCCTGGCCTCATCCTACCCTCTCTCTCTAACTGTCCATAAATAAGGGACATTGTCTGGGCCCCTTTGGCCCTCATAGCATATGTTCCTGTTGCCCAGGAGGGAGGGATCAGGAAAAGCAAAATCAGACATGGGCAATGTCTGGGGAGTGAATGATCCTCATGGGCTGATGGGGGCAGGGAGTTCTGGAGAAGATCCACAGCTGACGGCAGGCAGCTTGGCCTCCATGAGGTTGGCTGAAAGTCACCAGAGGAGACTCACCCTGAAGATCCATCCCATGGACACCTTCCCTGTATCCTGGTTCAGCTGGGATGCAGTGAGACAGAGCTTTCCTTCCGAGCTGTTTTTCAATAATTCTCAATAAAGAGTCCGCCCTACTGCTGGCAGAATGGTAGTAGAAACTGATATTTAGTGATCTACTTAAAAAGATTTTCAGGCTGGGGATGTGGCCCAGTGTTAGAGCACTTAGTTCACAGGCACGGGGCTGTGGGATCTAGTCCCAGAACTGTGAGAGAGAGAGAGAGAGAGAAAAAAAAAATTTTTGAATTAAATCTCCTGGATTCTGTGCCCTGGGAGGCCAGATGGAGCTCACATTACCACCAGACACTGGAGCTTGCTGTCAAAGAGTGGGTGCTGTTTGGTCCAGAATCTTGTGGTGTCCCGTGAGGCTGGAGTCTGGCCCAGGCATGCTTTAATAGCATGGAAATCCAGTGGCCAGTCGGAGCAGGCCCACGGCACTTCCCTTCACAGGATACAGGATGCTCAGAACTCTGGTGCTTCTGGGAGACTGGGGGTGGCCAGGCAAGTGTACTGGGCAGCTCTAGAAATAAGCTGGGGGCATGATGGATCCTGGATTTTGAGAATGCATTGATGGGAAACACCTGAAGGTCCCACACCTCTCTTAGTAGCTACCTAGTCAGGGATGATAATCAGGGCTTACAACCTGGGGAAACCTTGAATTGAAACCAGTTATGTTTACAGAGGAGGGACTGGTAGCCATGTGCAGTGTGGGCCCTGTGTTCTAATGTGATGGTGGGGGACTCAGATGGGCTCTATCTTGATCAAGCTGAGGCTCAGGGCTCTGCATGGCCTAGAGTGAACTTTGTGGAGGTGGGCTCTGCCGTCCATAAGGCCACAGTGAACCCTGGACCCTGCATGCTTATATATCACCTTTTAAAATATATTTATATATCACTTTTTTTATATTGGTCTTGATGATAAGGACTCCAGAGTCAGTTCTAGACATGGCACGGCCAGACCCCGCCCAGGGCATCCTAGGCTTGTGCTGCTGGCATAGCTCTAGAACATGTCCCCCAACTGCAGCAGCCCCAGGGTTAGCTTCGTCCCTGGCTTATTGCTATTGTTGTTCTCACTACTTCCCAAGCCTGTCACGGGTCCCAGGACTTCGATCCAGAACCCACAAAGTCACCTGTTCCTCAAAGCCTCAGTTTCTCCAACTAGAAAATGATGTTGCCCATCTTGTCATTCATAAGAAAGCAGGACTCTAAGTGGTATAGAGAATCCTGACGCTGTAGGCTACTCTAGTGTTCCCCCAAGTCTCTCCTTAATGCCTCAGGGCAGGGCCTTTGTGGGACCTGGTAAAACTCCTCTGTCCCCAGCCCCTTCAGGCAGCTTTTCCCTGTAGTCCTTCCCTATAGTACCCATCTCAGCCAGGAGAGGGCAGAAGTGTCTCGGCTGAGCCCCGGCACTCCAGGCTTGTTGGAGGGAGCCAACAAGGGTTTCTGTATTATGTGGATATCCTGGGGCATCTGACAGAAGGCTTCCCAGGACTTTTTCTGAAGCTTTTATCTCTCAGGAGGAGCGAGAAGGTCTTAGATTATCTGTGGCCCTCAGGATCCTCACTGGGCACCCTAAGCAGGGGGAGGGTAAAGTAGGTGGGTTAGATAGTAATCTCAGAATGCCAGGTAGAGAGAGAGGCTCTAGTCCAGCATGGGCATGTCAGACCCTGGTGCACAGGCTGGGGAGGCCCCAGAGTGGCAGAAACTCCACTGTCCTGCAGAAGTCTCATAAGAGCCTTCTTCCCCGGCTTACAATTGGCCTAGCGTGCTGTGGAGTCCTTGAAGCCTCATTCCCCTCTGGCTATAGAAGATATATCCTCTCAGGCAAATATATTCTAACTGGGATCTGGGGCAGTATTCTGTTCACCAGCATCCACCAGACATCTGCGTTGGCATGTCTGGGTTAGATGGAGCCTAGATTTAAAGGCAGATTCTAGACCTGCTAGAATAGACCTATTGGGTGTGTCCCAGAGCTGCACACATGGCCAAGCATACATGTGAGTCTCGAGGGACCCCAGCATGGTCTCATTGGATGATTGTCTCTACATTCAGCCTCCATGTCACCCACCTTCACTCTTATATTTCTCACTCTTCTGGGAAGCTTGGGACAGGCCTTCCCCAACACTGACAACAGATGTCCCCAAGCTCCTCACACATGGGAATCTGCTTCCGTAGCTTTAGCTGAGTGCTCAGCATGTTGTAGTGATGCTTGCAGCTGCTGGCCTGTGGTGCTGGATATCTAGGCCTCCTCTCTGACTCATGTGGAAGTCCTTTGCAGATGGTATCTTCCATCTTAATCCCATTTTGACATGTGAGAAGCACATGCTAGAATCATCTCCCTTGCCACCTGATCCTAGGTTTCCCCTAAGACCTGAGTTCACAGATTCAGAGCAAAACCTACTGACTTTTACCTGCTCTTCAGACTGAGGCCATAGGGCCTGGAGTCCACATGTCCAAGGGTCAGATGGGCCATAGAACGCAGCGACAACAGCTGTACAGTGGGAGCTGTGGCCTCCCAAGCTCAGCACGTTGCATGTACAGTCTGGTTTTTGACCTTTACAGCAAGCTGTGGTGTGTGCCCTTTCCTCCTCCACACAGATGGATGACAGGGCCTCCAAGAGCTGAGAAATCTGACCCAGAACCATCACTATGCTCAAATCCAGGTGTTCTGATTTGGTAGTGGCGTCCCCCACCCTCCAGAATGCAGCTAAACCTGGGCATGAAATGCATCAGCCACATGTCTGTGCTTGGGTTTTGTTGCAGTTAGACCATTAGTGTAGGTTTTTATTCTGGGAAGACATACATAGCATTAGGCTTATGTGTCTAACTGTTTCAAATGCACAGTTGAGGGTACTCAGTTAATTTGTGTTGTGAAATCCTCACCACCGTTCAGCTCCAGAGCCATCGCCTTCCCTCACTGAGGCTCTATCCCCACTAAACACCAGTCTCCATCACCCTCTCCCTAGAGCCTGGACGCCATCATTCTTCTTTCAGTCTCTGCATTTGGTGGCTCCAGGGAACTCAAGTTGACGGATCATGTAGCATTTGTCCTTTTGTAGCTGGCTTATTTCCCTCTTCATCATGCCCTCAGTGTTGACTTGTGCTGTAGCAATTGTCAAGACACCCTTCATTCTCAGAGCTGAGAGATATTCTGTGTGGATGGCATGCTGTGTTCACCCACGGATGGGTAGGCGCTGGGCTGCTTCTGCCTCTTGGCTGTTGTGAGCAATGCAGTAAGGAACTTGTGTGTAGAAATCTAAGATCCTATTCTCCTTTTGTCCACATCTTAGTTACTTTCCTGTTGCTGTGATAAAATACCCTAACAAAAGAAATTTAGGGGAGAAAGTTTATTTCAGTTCACAATCAGTCTATCGTGGTGGGAAGTCAAGGCAACAGGAGCCTGAAGTGGCCAGTCACAAGGAAGACACAACGAATGCATGTGTGCTTCTTAGCTTCCTTTCTCTACTTAGATAGTACAGATTCCCTGCCCAGGGAGTAGTCCCATCTATAATTAAGATGGGTCTTCTAATATCAGTTAAGGTAACCGGGATTATCCCACACAGTATGAACATGGGTTTCAGGGACTGAACTAAGTTTGGCAGCTTCCTTCACAAGTGCCTTTGTCCACTGAGCTGTCCCCACTGGTCCCCTCCATTTAATATATTTTGGATATTGCTTCCCATCAGTTAATACTCGTCTATGACACTGTAGCTAACATCTTCTTACCATAATTTATTTAACTCACGTAGATCATTCTAAGCTGAATGTTAAACTCAATGTCTGGTCCTATGTGCAAATCTTGAGACAGAAACTTACTTCCTTGGGGACAATTTCTGAGGATTTTATTGAAACTGTGGTGCTCTATGAAAAGTGAACCCTTAGAACTTTCCTTTTGCTTCACAGAAAGACAGTCAAGTTAGTTTTCCCACTAGAAGGACCTTCATCAGTTCTGTGGCCAGAACTGGCTTTATAATTACAGTCTGACAGAAGAAAATTTGTCCTCTCACTGTGTGCCTTGGATCCATACTAAGGTCAGCATTTACCGTGAACGTATAGCTTGTGAAAAGGCCTGCTGCCCATCTTTTGTCCACTTCCCTGTGACTGTGCCTACCTTTCACATAAACTGCATCACTGGGCTGGGAAGATGGCTCGACTGGGTGTTTGCCATGCAAGTATGAGGATCTGAGCCCGTATTCCCAGCACCCATGTTAAAAAGCCGGGAGAAGTGGTTCACTTGGAAGGGAAAGAGAAGGATCCCCAGAGCTCGCTGCCCAATCCGTCTAGCCAAACCGACAAGCTCCAGGTTCAGTGAGAGACCCTGTCTCAAAAAAAAAAAATAGGGTGGAAAATGATAGAAGAGGAGTCCTGAACTTGATCTCTGGTCTCCACATGTGCACAGCACACAGCGCACTCCTGCAAGCTCGCACGCACATTGCCTTATGAGACATAGTGGAGCTGGATAGACGTTGGTATTTACTGTCCGTTTCTGACCAACACACCAATATAAACGTGTTTGTCCTCCGTAAATGGAGTCAGAGAGAATGACTTTTCCCTCAGTTGACATCTCACTCTGCATAAAGAATGATCCCAGGCTAGGGTCAGGCCCAGAGTCCCTGCTGAACTGTGTGAACCTGTGTCACCACCCAAGAGTCTGCTGGATGATGAAAGTGATGAGGCAGGTAGATCCCTTGAAGGCTGCAGGCGAGGGTGTCGCAGATCCTGGGGACACGCAGAATGCTTGTTTGCTGTGTTCCATTTGAACTCAGAGACCGAGGGACCAGGGAAAGCAGGGGGATCTCAGAGAAGGCGGGAGGAGGCGGATACACCACGCCAGGGAGGGTATCCAGTGAGTGTGCCTCTTTGCTGCTCAGAATGCATGGGCAGCAGAGATCCGACTTGCAGAATTTCATAAATCACAACTATTTTAGCTGCGAGAGTAGAGATTGATTAAGGTCTGAGCCATCAGGCATCCTATGGATCAGGCTGTCTCTCACCAGCCCTCCCTTTCCCAGACATGCATGTCAGCAGTTTTCCGGGAAAGCAGTCTTTACACATTTAGCATCATCACAGCGATTACTGTAAGGAGGCTCGATGGCCACAGCCAACCAGCAGCTCAGGCTTGGGGGGTGGGCACCAGGAAAAGGTGGCTGCAGCAGTGCATCCCGGGGTCTCTGATGAAACTCAGCCCCCACAGAGCCCTAGGCTGCCTGGGAATTCTGTCATTTTGTAACCCTGGGGAAGCAGGGGTGGGGAGTGAAGGGGGAGAGTCAGCTGCCTATCCTGCAGAGGCCTCCACACTCCCAGTGTTTCATTCGAATAGCTGTCATGCTTTGACGAAGGCCTGCTCTGACACCCACCCGCCCACCGAATCCAGGAAAGGCGTTTGCTAGTGACATTTTCCCAGACTTTGTCTTCGTAAAGCAATTTGTTGCACATAGCTCCCCCTAGTGGAGTGTTATAAGTATTTTGCAGGCCCCTTCTCAGAATCCCTGAGTTGATAAGAAGTCTGAGGGCCGTATCCTTTGCCCTACAAAAGCTTCTCAGTTTCAAGAGGTCCCATTGATTGATTGTTTCTCTCAGTGTCTGTGCTACTGGTGTTCTATTTAGAAAGTGGTCTCCTATGCCAATGCGTTCAAGACTACTTCCTACTTTCTCTTCTAGCAGGTTCAGAGTAGCTGGATTTATGTTGAGGTCCTTGATCCACTTGGACTTAAGTTTTGTGCACGGTGATAGATATGGATCTATTTGCAGCCTTCTACATGTTGATATCCAGTTTTGCCAGCACCATTTGTTGAAGATGCTTTCTTTTTTCCATTGTGCACTTTTGGCTTCTTTGTCAAAAATTATTTGTTCATAGGTGTGCGGATTAATGTCAGGGTCTTCAATTCGATTCCATTGGTCCACATGTCGGTTTTTATGCCAGTACCAAGCTGTTTTTATTACTGTAGCTCTATAGTACAGCTTGAAGTCAGGGATCGTGATGCCTCCAGAGGTTGTTTTATTGTACAGGATTCTTTTGGCTATCCTGGGTTTTTTGTTTTTCCATATGAAGTTGAGTATTATTCTTTCCAGGTCTGTGAAGAATTGTGTTGGTATTTTGATGGGGATTGCAAGGATGACTGGACTGCTACTCACATCACCAGGCAGGCTACCTGGAAAACAGGACCCCAAGAAAGACACAGGGATCGCCCAATGACAGAGAAATGGAATGAGATCTACATGAATAGCCTGGACATGAGTGGGGGTAGTGAAGGGCGAAGGTCGAGGGAAAGAGAGCTTGGGTGAGTGGGAGATCCCAGCTGGATCAACAACAGAGAGGGAGAACAAGGAATAGGAGACCATGGTAAATGAAGACCACATGAGAATAGGAAGAAACAAAGTGCTAGAGAGGCCCACAGAAATCCACAAAGATACCCCCACAACAGACTGCTGGCAATGGTCGAGAGACAGTCCGAACTGACCTACTCTGGTGATGGGATGGCCAAACACCCTAATTGTCGTGCTAGAAACCTCATCCAACTACTGAGGGATCTGGATGCAGAGATCCATGACTAGGCCCCAGGTGGATCTCTGGGAGTCCAATTAGCGAGAATGAGGAGGGTTTATATGAGCGAGAATTGTTGAGACCAAGGTCGGATAAAGCACAGAGACAAATAGCCAAACAAACGGAAACACATGAAATATGAACCAATGGCTGAGGGGTCACCAACTGGATCAGGCCCTCTGAGTGGGTGAGACAGTTGATTGGCCTGATCTGTTTGGGAGGCATCCAGGCAGTGGCACCGGGTCCTGTGCTCATTGCATGAGTCGGCTGTTTGAAACCTGGGGCCTATGCAGGGTCGCTTGGCTCGGCCTGGGAGGAGGGGACTGGACCTACCTGAACTGAGTCCACCAGGTTGATCTCAGTCTGTGGGGAAGGCTTTGCCCTGGAGGAGATTGGAATGGGGGGCGGGCTGGGGGGAAGGTGAGGGGGGCGGGAGGGGGGAGAACAAGGGAATCTGTGGCTGATATGTAGAACTGAATTGTATTGCAAAATAAAAATTAAAAAAAAAAAAAAGAAGTCTGAGGACACCTGCCCCAGCTCTTCACTCTCCATGGCTTCGTGTGACAGTGAATGGGACAGAGACTCACCTCTGAAGGACCAATCTGTTCCACTTCACTCCCATTGCAAGGACACACTTTCCACTTTTAGGGTAGTTTCAGAATCCCCAAGCCCACAGTCTCCCTCACATTGACACATGACATCTTCATGTATGTCTCGCCATGGTGGGAATTGAGTACCACTGGCTTTTTTTTCTGCTTTCCTTTTCTGTCCTAGGACCCCACATGACATTCAGACACCTCATATCCTCAGAGCTGTGATGGTCGATGAGACGTCCTTCTTTGTTAAAAAAAATAAAAATAAAAAAATAAAAAAAAAACAATGATAGTCTTTGGGACATGTCAGCACTTTACAGAATGCTCCTCAGTGTGGATTTGTCTGCTGTTTTTTTTTTTTGTTGTTGTTGTTTGTTTTTTTTTTTTTTTGTTATGAGACAGTCTATAGTGTCTTTTCCACTTCCTGGCATGAGCCATCTGGGGTCTGTCCCACACACTGCCCCTAGAACTCAAATGCAGGTGGGTCTTCCTCTCTTGGAAGTGATGGGAAACCGAACCCAACCTGGGCTGACAGAGGGACCAGGAAGTTGTAACTAGAAGTCTGGGGCATTACTGGCTTTAAGTATGCCTAAATCAAATAAAAAGATACAGCCAACACCAAATGTCCTATTGATGCCTGATCTACATTGGCTCTGTCCTCAAAGACCAGCCTCTTCCGGTCTCAGGAGATGTCAGCAGGGCTCCCAGCTCAATGGGAAAAGCAGACCTGCTGCCTACGTCGGCCTCCTTCTCCCCCAGGACCATGTGCTCCACCCTGGATACTTCACTGTGGCCTGCCAACTCCTTTCAGATGCAAGATCTGAAGAAGAGCAGCCTCTGTATCCTCTAAGATAGAACCTGGACTACTGCTTCCAACTTAATGTCCCAATAGACACCATCTCCCTGCTGGCCCCAGACCTCTGTTGTGAGATATCACTGAAGCCTATTTCTGATGTTTATAACTGTTCTAGCTTCAGCCGGTCTCCAAGAGTTATATGCGGTGTTTGCACTCTGCAGTAATTTTCCAAGTGAGAAGCAATAAAGCAGAATGGGCCCTGTCACCTTGGTGGACAGGCAGGTCCTGTGTTTGGGGTCTGAGTGGGGCACATTCTTAGTTTAATTTGGAGTGGGCTATATGTGAGGCCTGTTTCCACCAGAGGCTTGCTTTAGGAGGTGATTGTGACAAGGAGCAGACCCTTGGGGTCTTTGGCTCGATAGGCTTAGAGAATCTCTCCTGTCAGAAAACAGGCTTTGGGCCACAGCCTTCACTGGAGACAGCCTCCAGGCAGACACCTCAATCTACAGCCGGTGTATTACCCACACCAGTCCCTGTTGGCACCCAAGTTCCCAGGGATGGAGCTGGCAGTTAGCCTATTTGATGTCCTTCCTGGGCCTGAGCCTGGAAGGGTGGGATGTTCTAGAGTGCTTAGTAAGGGAGATGCTGAAAATGGGGAGCACACTGGCTAGGTATATAAATGGAAGACTTGGGCAGAGCCCTGCGCGCCTGTGGCTGGGGCATCGGCTGGTGGCCGGGTTGGGGCGCTGCCAACCGGCTGAGTAAAGCTGCTAATGAAATAATACCAGTTAAAAATGAGTCCTCTATCAGAGACAGAGTGTTTTGCTGGCCCCCAGCCCAGTACTTCCCAGCTCGAGATGGGGCAGGAGGAGGATCCCTGGAAGGGCAGGACGTCACCCACTCGCCTGAATCCTGAGGTGCTGATTATCATGGTCTGCTATCCCTATGCAGTGTTCTCCACAAAGTTTTCTTAATGACTAATTCAGTGGCTTTCTCTCTCTTCCTCCCTCCCCCACACCTTCTGCCTGTTTGAGTATCTCTCTCTGTGTGCACCTCACTGCCCACCCAGCAA
The DNA here is from genome assembly GCF_949786415.1 of Peromyscus eremicus. NCBI lineage: Eukaryota > Metazoa > Chordata > Mammalia > Rodentia > Cricetidae > Peromyscus > Peromyscus eremicus. The sequence goes on along the minus strand of NC_081419.1, from coordinate 151,577,843 downwards.
CATCTTTTTCTTTTAGGATTTCAGATCCTGTCTTCCATTTGCATAAACATCAAATGAGGAATCAGATACAGTGATGCACACCTAAATCCCAGTACACAGGAGGCTGAAGCAAGAGGATTTCCCTAAGTTCTAGGCTAGCCTGAGCTACATAACAAGATATTATCAAAATGAATAAGCAAAATTATTTCAGTACAGATTCTACATAAAGGCACCTCTGGAAGTACTGTTTGTTACCCATGAGGCCCCAAACAGCCACTTCCTGTATTTTAAAAGCTGTTTGTTCAACGTGAAAAGTAACTTTCCAGATGAGGGGACTTTCTTTGCAACTTCCCAAAGTAAGAATGTTTACATTTCCTAGATCATTCAGCTAGTCAATCGGCCCATCAACCAGGCCATGATGTTGGAGACAGGTTTCAAGGACCTGCTGTAGCAGGACAGTGCTGTTCATCATGGTCAGAGTGGCCTCTACGGGTGCCTCTCAGCTCAGCAGGCCTCAGCCGAATGAGGTGGTTGCCATGGAGACCTGCAGGCTCTGTCCATGGTGTTTGCTAAAGGCCAAAAGCTGCTGGGTTCCCTGACACATCCCCTTGTTGTCCCAAGAAGCTCCAGGGCCCCACAATGTCCCAAGTCCCCCTCTGCACACATTCAGACTCATTGTACCGGGTCTGATCTTGACATGAAGCACATGGACTCTGCATCCGGGGCTGGTCACAAGAGATTCTCTAGAGACTGCCTTGTCTCTACGCCTTCCACTCGAATGAGAGCCTGGTATTAAAACCTTTACCCATTTAAGAAAGGGATGGCCCTTCAAGGCAATGAACTTTTAGGGAAACCCATCTTCATGGCGTTCTTCCCTCCATCATTCCTCAAGCCAACCCCTAGCTCTGCATCCCAGGGTCAAACACCCAGCCCCAGAGTAAACAGCATTGCTCCCAGGAATCTTTGTAGCTTGCAGGATATATGTGCATACAAGCCTGTGGATGGTGTGTACTGTGGTGATACATTGTGTACCCTAATAAAATTTGCCTGAAGATCAGAGAGACACAGAAACAAGCCACCTCTTACCTCTGGAACTCCTCAGCCCTGAAAAAGCTTTCTACCCGAAAGGCCTCTAGCCAAAAGGAATTCCTCAGCCAAAAAGCCTTTAGTTCCTGTCTCCTCACGCCTTATATACCTTTCTCTGCCCAGCCACTAAAGGTACGTGTGCTTCCCAAGTACTGGGATTAAAGATGTGTGCCACCACTGTCTGGCTCTGTTTCTCTCCTAGACTGAGTCAATTTCATGTAGTCCAGGATGGCTTTGAACTCACAGAGATCCAGACAGCTCTCTGCCTTGTGAGTGCTAGGATTAAGGGTGTGTGCCACCACTGCCTGGCCTCTATGTTTAATCTAGTGGCTTGTTCTGTTCTCAGGTAAATTTTATTAGGGTACCCAATATATCACCATAGTGTTCCTTATCTAAGTGGAGTTGCCTGACTCCAAACCTCCTCATCAAGAGGCAGAGTGGTACCTGGCTGGATTGGGTATGCTCACTTCATGGGTTGGAAACAAGATGCCCCTGAGTTGCTAGTAGGGTCACCTAGCAGCCACTGCATACTTGGACTTCAGACTGTAAAGGTGGCATCTGCTGGTGAAAGCTGGTCAAGGCCACAGCCCTGCTCTGCTGTCCCCTGCAGAAGTTCTCGATGCCTGAGAGCCCAGGCTGGCATGTTAGTCTCATCTTGGGTTCCTTGTGTGAACTTGCCTTTATACCCAAACCAAGTTGGCAATAGATCTTCTGGGACATGTGGTTTATACAGCCAGTGTACCTCAGGCCTCTGATTCTCCCTGCCTGGTGGTTCCTGGTGGTCCTTCTTACAGATCCTGGGAGGGTCTCAAAAGGAAGATGAGCTCTAGGTGTAGAGATAGCCTGGAGCCAGGCCGAGCACTGGGGGCCCTGCTTGATGGGACCTCCTTCATAGGGTACCCACAGTACCCTGAGGGCCAGGTGCGAACTGGGAGAGGGGTACCTGAGTCTGTGGCCACTGTTGCGTCTAAAGTCCAGCAATCCTAGCCAGTGGCTGCCATTGCAGGACCACCATGGTTCCCTCAGCCTCTCCCAGCCCAGCATGTTCTGAAGATGCTTTAACCAAAAGCCATTAAGCTGTCTTTGTGCATATGCCTCTTCCTGTCAATGCTTGACAGCGGGCGTGGGTGCGGGGCCTCCATTCCCGTCCTTCTCTTCCCATTGAGTCACCACCATCCGACCAGACTGCCCGCATCAGCTCTGAGCTCATCGGCTCCTCCATCAATCAGTTCCCTCTGAGACAAAGCACTGAAGAGACTCACATCTGACAAGGATTCTTCCATCTAATGGAGCTCAGCTGGGTCAGGAGTGCTGGGATGCATGCTGTACGGGCTCCGGTCTTCCTGCCCGACTGTGTGATGGTAGAGGAATCTGGTCCTAAGGGTTCAGAGGGCCCAATCTCTGCTCCAGGGCACAATGGAGAACAGCTGCTTCCACCACAGTCACACCTGAGAATGTCTCCCTGTCATTGACCTGAGAAAGGAAGTCACTGTGCCACCATATGGGCACAAGCTCCCTATTGCACAGAATGTGGCTGATTGCCATCAGCTAGTTCTCCCTCCTTTCTGCTCAAGGGACAGTGCCAACCTGTACCCACCCTCCCCCCAAGAGTCCATCAAAGCTTTCCCGAGAGCCCCAGTTCCTGGCACTTCCCACTGCCTGGCAGACAGTTAAGGTCATACTTGATCTGGCTTCATGGAGGGCTCCACCAGGAATCCTCAGGTGCCAATTCTGTCAAGATGGTATGAGCCACCCACTCCGACTGGGAAATGAGTAAGATGCTCACGACTCTTGAGAATTCCATATAGCAGGCACTTTGGGGAGACAGTGAAACTCAGAGGAGACCTCCCAGATTTTAATATTAAAACTTTAATTTTGACTCTGCCCCAAGACCAAGCCCCCCATGAGGGGGCAGACAACACCCAGAGAAATCTGATAAGACCCCCCCTCTCCCTGGCTAGCAGAGCTGAGCAAAGGAACCCCATAGGCAAGAGAGGGGACCCCAGGAAGGGAAAGAGCCAGGGGGTAGATTCCCTGTTTTTACATGTAGACCCACGCAGGGCTCAGGGAGAGACCCTTGGCCCAGCACAAGCTCTGGGAACTAATCTGATGTTGGAAAGTACATCTCAGACACACTAGGATTCAGGATGATCCACTAGCCCAACAAAACTATCAGTGTTCTCCAAAGGTAAGAAGCAGGACCCAGCATCTGTGCTGTACCTCCATAATGCTCAAGAAGACCCAGAACTAAGAAAATTTGACCATCTTCCAGAAGAAAGACAGTGTGCGATAGATGCCAGCCCCAGAACAGCAAATAACAGCTACAATAACTGTGTTTTGTGCAACACACACACTGGCCGGGGGAGGGGGAAAGGAGAGAGAATAAAGTATCTATGTACTGGCAGACCTTTCATATCAAAGAGGAAGGGCTTGAATTTCCTACGTGATTCTAGGGGCCATAACGTGGAGGCATGGCTACTTCCTCATTGAACTGAATCTTGATGAGCCTTCCAAAAGGCTAATCCATTGTGTAAATCCTTCATGAAAGGAACAGACAGACACAAACTGCTTTGGCTGGTCCCCTTTTAATATGATGAGGTTGGAGCCCAGGGTCTTGCTCACACTGTACCCTAGCCCAACCTGTTCGCCTTTTGAAATTTTTGCCCTGCTGGCCACACCTGGAAAGGCTCAGCTGGAAAGGGAGCCTTTGTGTTACTTTAATTCCAAGGTCACTGGTAAAGAGTGTGGCCTGCCTCAAGGCTTCCAGCCTATCTCCCCTGACTGCTGTGCCCATCATCCATGTCCTGTCACAGACTACTCAGTCCTACACAGATTGAGTGGAAGTTTACTTCACCGATCTTTTCAAAGAACCAGATCTTGAGTAAATTGATTTTCTCTATGGTTCTTCTGATTTCTAGATCACTAGTTCCTCCTCTGATCATTATTATTTCCTACCTTCTGCTCACATTGAGATTCCTTATCAATCTCTTAAGGCGAAGCATACGCTCTCATCAGCTAGCTCTATGAGTGAGCGGGTGACTGTCTGTTTACAAAAGTGATAAAGGACCAGATTTGTCCCAGGGGCCGTAGTTTGCTTACTCCTGGCTTATTGGTTTATGATTACTTGTTTATTTAGTTAGTTTTTGAGACAGGGTCTCATGTAGTCTAGGTTGACCTTGGACTTGATATGTAGCTGAGAATGACCTTGAAGTCCTGACTTCTTCCACGAGCTGGGATTATAGGGATACACCACCATGCCTGCCTCTGTGATCTTTTATTGTCCTCATTTAATGAATTAATACTTAATTAGTTAATGATTAAATAAAATGTATTCTAAGTGCCCCTTTGTCTGCACACCACAAATTTTATAGTGCTTTAACTTTCAACTGTGCCATCTGCATTAACTGCTTGTTTCTGATGATTCGATATCTGGGGACTTGCTGGCCCTGAGGGACAGTCTCTTCCAGGAATGGCCACTGTGTCCTCATCCCTTCTCTGGTCTCTTACTCTGGGCCATAACTGCCCAGCTGCCCTACTCTGCCTAGTCCAGGATCCCACATCAGGCTGCCTGGGGTCACACCAAGCAGCCGGTCTTGAGGTGCTGGCTCTGCCCCTTCCTTCTGCAGATCCTGTGGGAAAGGCTCTTGCCCACTCACTGATCCTATCTTCTGACTGACCAAGGGCTTCCCCTATGGACCTCCCACCCCATTTCTTCCCTTGAGCTGTAACAAATTTTATGCTTTTTTGGGGTGCAGAAGGGTCTTGCTGTAGAGTTGGGGCTATCCCTGACTCCCCTGTGAATCAGAGCTAGCCTCAAACTCCTCTTCTTCCTGCCTCAGACTCCAAATTTTGGGGTAGCAAACGTGCACCACCACACCCAGCTACCAAGGTGGAGTTTCTTGGGTCACACTTTCTTCATAGTTTGATTCCACTGTGTGGGAAGCTAAGCATTTAAACAGATACACTACCCAAAGGGAGGTTGTCTGGGGGAGGGTCGTTCTCAGCCAGGTGGCACATGGCAGTTAGGCATTGGCACTAGGCCCCATTGAAAATGTGCTATTTGAGCCGGGCATGGTGATCACGCCTTTAATCCCAGCATTCAGGAGGCAAAGACAGACAGATCTCTGTGAGTTCAAGGCTAGCCTGGTCTACACAGTGAATGAGTTCCAGGACAGTCAGAGCTATGTAGAGAGGCCCTGTCTCAAAAAGCAAAAACCAGAAGAAGCGACACCTGACAGCAACAAAGGAAAGGAGCCGTTTGTACCGTTTGCCAAGCTTGAGTTTCACCCGAGAAGGTTGGAATTGGAAAGCTTTAGAAATCCCAGCTGTTCATTTTGTGCATGGAGCCTGAGTTTCGGGAACCCCTGGTCAGAGCTCCAAGCTGCAAGAGGCTAAGATGCTGGGGGTGGGCACCCAGAAGTAATAGATGTTTCCATGGCCTCTTGTTCCAGATTCTTTCTCACTGACGGTTGCAGGATCCGCCATAGCACAGCTCAGAGCTACCTCCTTATGTCTGCCCACATGTTTCAGGAATACTACAGGGATAAGGGACTTCGGATTGGGAGTCTACGTTATCCTGAAGTGAAGCTATAAGAAAGAGATCCCATGGCACACCCAACGCCCAGTCTTTCCACCTAGACCTATGAAACTCATTGCCTATCTGGCTCTCTTAAGTTCACAGGGGGATCCTGGGATCTTCTGGGTGGCTGGCTGTGGCCTCTTCCTGTAGGATCTGCCTGATCTATAGTCCTGAAGCAGTAGCGACTTCAGACACTCAGAGCCCATGTTCTGCATGCATTTGAGAAACATTTTTATGGCGGGTTCAAGGGTGAAGGTTGAGAAAGCAGATCAAAAGTAGATGGGACAGGCTTCTTTAGGATTCTGTAGATTTGGGGTTCCCATCCTTCCATAGACCCAGCCAGTCCTGTGCTTGAGAGCACCAGAGAACATAGGTATCTTAGCTCCCCCCACTGCCTGGGGCCATCTAATCTTACATCACACTGTTCCCATACTCCCTGAGGGAACCATTGGAGATCCTGTTTGCTGCTCAGAACATTTCCTGCTAGAGAACTCATCAGGTAGGAACATAGACTGGACTGATGGAATAGAAGAGCTGCCCACTTCTCCTCAGAGTGGCCAGCCAGGATGGCAGCATATCTTGTCCCAGGGCAGGGACCCTGTCTAGATGCACATGTCACGTCACCAGTGTCACAAAGGTCTCAGAAAGTGCCAGGCATGTGGATAGGAAGAGTCTGGGAATCCAGACAGGGCTCTTCCTGTTGTGGGGCCCTAGCAAACCCTGAGTGCTCTAGACCTGGATTTCCTCAATCCTCGTCCTGCTTACCCTTGGCCTGGTCTGGCACCCACGGCTCCTCTTCTGTCTGAGTACATCTGCTGAATTATTCACTAGGCCATATTAGGGCCACCTGGCAGGGTGAGACAGGCATGCTCCTGGCCTGTGTCCCATCCCTCCTGTGGTGTCTTAGTCATCGTTGGCTTTGCTGGGAGATGGCCATTAATGGAACCACAGCCAGAGCCTCCTGCAGGGCTGGGGCAGTCCCGCCATCCTCCCACAGTCAGCTCTGTGCCTGGCCCTGCACCGATCTGACCTGAGTCTCACCTGCTGCCTTGGGCTCTGGGTGTTTGCAAATTCAGGTTCCACTCAGCCACCATGCCAACCCCCCAGCCCTACATCAACCAAGCAAGAAACTGGGACAAAATATGAACATCAAGACTCACCAGGATCAGGACACTGAATTTTGCTATTTCTCAAAAAAAAAAAAAATCCTGCAGTGGCTCAGAAAAGGCAATTCAAGTTTGTTTGGAGAATCATGCATGAGTGCATGTTTGTGTGCATGCAGGCATGCATATGTGCGTGTATGAGTGTTGACATGCGTGAGTTGTGTACCTGTGTGTGCATGCATGGAAGGAGTGTTGCACATGCAGGAGTGTGTTCACATACATACACACATGTGCTCTTATGGTGCACACATGTAAGCTTTGTGCTGTTTCACATGTGATATTTTATATCAAATGAAATTTCCATTGCCTCAGGCCTGCAGTGCATAGGCACACATCCACACATGTGTGCACTTGTGCACAAACAAGCCATGTGACCAGGACTTGCAGTGTGGCTATACAGCTCATGTGTGATGCATTCAGCCCCACAGTTCCCAAGCTTGGTTCTGGAGTATCTTCATTTGCCATTTTCTAGATTGTTCATCTAAAGTCCCTTGCCTTTTGTGGGGTATGCCAGCTCCTATGGAGGAGGGCCTGAGCCAATCTTGCCCTGCCCGAGATCCCCAAGAGAAGCATAGGAGGTCTCCTGGCTCTGACCCTTCAATCTTAATGGGATTCTCCCCTCCCTCCAGGTTAAATTGCAAAATGGAAGAAACAGAGGAGACTCTGCCACCCAGTGCCCTCAGCTTGTCATGTGCCTAAGGAAACAATCGGCTACCTATCCTCACATGTCCCACATTGTCCCATTCCCCTGGTGGACAGACTTTCCCTATAGGGGCAGAAGCTTCCTTAACAGCTTCCTTTGGTCAGATGCTGATCAAGCTAATAAGAAGACACTAGCAGAAATGCTGGGTGGAAGTATCAGGCAAACTCAGACACCCTGCTAAGGCTGAGCCTTTAAGGCCAAGGCCATTGAACCCCAGGGCAGGACTTCAGCTTTAAGACTGCCACTCTAAGAATCCCCTTGCCCCAGTCCTGGGCTAGCTCCACTTTGGAATGGTCATACTTGGCCATCTGCTTACTCACTTACATGTCATGGAGAATCTCTGAACTCCAGGGAGGCCCCTCCTGCTGAGAGTCCAGGGGAGGTGACGCTGGCCTCCAGCTTTCTAATTACTGCCAGGCATCTCAGCCTAGCTCGTGGGACTCAGTGGAATTGCTTGGGATCCTCTCAGGATGTCAGCCAGGACTGCTGACTGGTGGGGAAAGGGGTTGTTGTGGTGTCTTGGATCCTGGCTAAGTCCACACCCCATTGACCATCATAGGCACTCAACTATGTGGGAAAATGTACCCTGATTAGAAGACTTCTCTGCCCTCAGATGGATTCTAGGATACTGGTGGCGTTTGTTGTTTTTTTAAGGGAACACCCGGGACAGGATAGCTCTAGTCCTTGGGGTGGAGATCCAGGAGGAGCTGGATCCTTGAAGAAGTCCTTGCATGAGACCATCTGTACCATGTTCCCATATTTGTGAGTGGATGGTAAATGCCAACCTCGAAAGCAAGGATCTGAGCATCTGTGAGCTGAGACCCCTGAGCCCCGCTCATGGACTGGTCTGTCAGGTGGCTGTGGAGAGCAGCTTGAGATGGACTCTGAATCTCCCCCTTTGCCTGCTTGCTCTTCAGCTCTGCCCACCACTTCCTTCCCCTGCTTTACTCTCCCCTTTAGTGAGGGGTAGGCAAGTTGCAGGGAGGGAGCCTGCCTCAGAGGCAGGTGTGAGTAGAATGAGTTTCTCACAAAATACCCTAGAAGATAAATTTGATGATGTCCTCCTTACTGGGAAATTTGATTCAAAAACCCTTGGAATATTTGTAAGAAAATGGTTATTCATGCCCCAAATGAGAAAGTGTGTTTTTGTCTCGTATCAGTCAGTGCTGAAGAAGATGTTACCTCGGCCCCTGCAGTACTTTCTGACTTGACAGGAAGAAGCATAAAACCATCCTTTAATGATCTGCAAGCCTGAGGGGACTGGCCCACTGCAGGGACTCAGAGCAGACCCCCAGTGGGATCAGCACAGGGAAAGCCACCTGGGTGATCAGCACCCACAAGGGTGCTCTCCCTGGTGCTGGAAACAAGCAGAATGGGCTCTGCTGACACACCCAAGTGACATCAGTTTACACTCATTTTAGTTACCCTCCTGTTGCTGTGATTAAACACCCAACACAAATAGCTTTAGAAGAAATGGTTTGTTTTGGCTCATGATTTGAGGATACTGTCTATCGCATCAGTGAAGGCATGGCAAGCAGAGCATGAGGCAGCTGGTCACATTGTACCCACAACCAGGAAGCAGAGAGAGAGAGATGGATGCTGATGCTCAGCTGGCTTTCTTCTTTATACTCATTTCAGGACCCCACTCCATGAGATGGTGTGGCCGATACTCAGAGTGGGTCTTCCCTTCTCACTTAGACTTCTCTGGAAACACCTTACAGTCCTACTCAGAGGTGTGCCCATTCAGTGAGTCTAACTCCATTCGAAGTGACAGTCAAGACTCAGCCACAGCAGATTCAGCAAGAGGCTGAGGTCACATCTGCACTGCACCAAACCTTCCCTGTCCAGTTCTGAATGGCAGTCAGCTCCCTGCAGTCAGTGGGAGGGATGAGCATGTGGTGTGTGGCTTGTGCCTGGGTGAGTATGCAGGAGTGTGTATGCATGAAGTGTCTTTGGGACTATGTTTGTGGGTGTGGATGTGCAGTGAAGGTGTATTTGACTATTGTATTGCTTGTGGGGTGTGTATCATATGGGGGTGTGATTTATGGATGTGTGTGCTTATGGGCTATGCATGTGGGCAAGTGTTGTAACCATGTGAGAGATACCGGAGAAAGCCACCCCATAAAAGCCAAATCAACAGTCCTTTATTTGCTAGCAATTCAGGCTCATGTCTGAAAGAACTCCCAACCTGAGAGATCCTGGGTAGGATTTATAAATCCAAAAATCATAATTGTATCATATCAGGGGCAGGTCGGAGGGCAGAAGTTTCAATTTTTTTCAGTTCAGTTGAATAAAACAATTTGTTTTATGTTTATGTTGTAAAATGATGGACCACGCCACCTGACCCTGAAGCTCCAGTTGTGGCTTCACGAGAATGTTCTATTCAGCAGGGTGTTGTCCGTGGAGACCAGCTTGGGTGAAGATAGCTAGAACTTCACCAGTTGGGTGAAGATAGCTAGAACTAGGACAAAATGGAGTTACTTTGGGCCATTCGTTCATATTGGTCTTCTTGAAGAGTTTTACAACATAAAACAGTGTACACTCGGGGGAAATATTTATAGGACATGTGCTTGTGGAGAGCATGCCACATATTTTCAGGTGTATGAGGGGTGCATCTGTGGAGGTGTGTATTGTGGGGAATCACTCCGTCCTTGAGGCATGGATGCACCTCAGTTTGTACAGTACTTGGTCCATTTAGGGCCCTGGCCACCCTCCCCCTCCAGCTTAAAAACTTCCATATACTCTGTCTGGTCCAGATGAGCAGCTGCCTCCCTCAGACAGACCATCCCTGCTTCCTTTGACCTTCCTTGGCATTCTAGCTCTGGTATTTGTCACTCCCTCTAGATATAGCACCTCTCTGTCCTGGTCATATGAGCTCCCTGAAGGCAAAGCCCTCTAACTCACATCTCCACAGGACATGTCTTATTTGGACCCAGAACACAGACAGTATTCAACAAAAACTTACTGAGCCTAGGTCCTGAATGAGAATTTTGAACCTTGACACTCTGTCAGGCTCAAGCATAGCTACCACTTACATGTCTGTCTGGTTGCCTGAACAGTCAAAGTCCAGGCTGGGCAAGTCCAATGCTGTATCCATGGGCCCTGGCGTCCTGCAGAGATATGCCACTGGTGTCTAAGAGGGCACAAGTATACAAAGCCCCATGGCCTGGACAATACACCAACTCCTAGGTAGACAGCAGGCCTGGGGTTAGTGGGGAGGAATTCTCCTATTTCAACCCCTTGAATCTCATTTTACATGCTCCTTCCTTCAGGGAGGCCTCCTTGACCAAAAACTATGCAAAAAACAGCCCTCCTGAGCCCCACTGTAACCTGACCTTCCTGTGTAGGTCACCTGGGAGTTAGCTAATTCCCCACTGGATCCAGAGAGGTGCTACAGCTACCTGTTCTTGGTGTAGGGCCAGACCCACCCAAGGGCGTTTCCTAGAAAGTGAAGGACTGGGTGTGGAGCACTGATACCTATCTAGGAACAGCCATGCCTGCAGGCTTCCTCACACTCAGGCCTCACAGATGCATCTGTGTCTCATCAGCACTGAATCTTGGGCCTCCTGGAAAGGCTGGGCAGAAAATCTGACCTAATTCCTGGACTATTAAAAGCCTCAGTCTCTGCAGTAGGAATTGGAAGACACCCTCTCCCCCATCACTGCAAGAGAGTGAGAGTTGGTTTTATGCGTCAGCTCATCAGGGTCGAGGTGCTCAGTTGCCATTCAGACACCATTTGGGTATTGCTGAGTGTTTTCAGGCACTAGAGACACTTAACAGTATCTATGAGTAGGTAAACAGATTATGGTTAATAAATAATGGATGGATGGGTAGTATATAGAGGTTAGATGATAGATAGATAGATAGATAGATAGATAGATAGATAGATAGATAGATAGATAGATAGATTATAAATAGATAGGTGATAGATAGATAGATGATAGATAGATAGATAGATAGATAGATAGATAGATAGATAGATAGATAGATAAATAGAAGATAGATAGATGATAGATAGATAGATAGATAGATAGATAGATAGATAGATAGATAGATAGATAGAAAGACAGACAATAGACTAGCCACAGAGAATAGACCAATAATGGATAATGGATGGGTGGATGGATAAAAAAGAATGAGGATAGACATAGACTCTGTTGGCTGTTTCTCTAGAAAGCCCTGATTCACACAGGGACTTAAAGACTGAAGCTGGACATGAATTTGGAGGGAAGAAGAGATCTGGGAACTGTCCCATAGGCAGAGGCCACTTTCCTTCCACAGAGCTAGGCAAATTTGAGACTGTTACATCTCATTCTGTCCTAAGAGTTTAGGTTTCAAATCCTGAAAGATACTATCTAGATCAAGACTACATCTTAAAACAAAGGAGACTCCCCTAAATCACACACCTTTCCTTTAGTTCACTAGACAGCTGCCACATTTCTACTCTAGTCCCAGCCAGTCTGTCCCTTCATTCAGTTCCTGTCACTCTATTGGTTGCTGTGATTCAGTGGAGACCTGAGTGTACCTCTCCTAACCTGGAAGTTCAAAGGGCACAAGTTGGGTAGGGTGGGTGCCACAACGTATCAGGAGCAACTTTACCCTCTGACAACTTCCACAAGAGGCTGTGAGGATGCCAGGAGGTACTTCTGGGTAGGTATCCTGGCTCTGTGGATCTGACTCTCAGACCACTCAAAGTCACAAATCCCCTGATGTCACCCTTGGCTGCCAACTCTACCAGAAAGTCCCACTTCTTCTTGAGAAGTTCAGATGCTCAAAGCACCAGGCACTGAAGTGAATGATCCAAAGAACATTTGTGAGCCACTCCCATAGAGAGGAGTGCAGATTCCCCTGAGACCTGACTACCTCAGGTACTAGCTAACCTCAGCAATCTGGGGAGAAACCTATGGACGTCCATAGTGGGACAAGTGCCTCCTGCAGATCCCTGTCCTGTTGAGATGTGCTTTTCAAGTTTTCCCTGGTTTAGCACTCAAACTGGGGAGAAACTGGCAACAAAATGAAGCCAAAGGCATCCTGCCTCATGGCAGCTTCTAGGACATCTACAGAACAGCTGTCCCAGCTCTGGGTACTCTGGAGAAAACCACAGACCTCCCACACAGCCCATAGGCAGTGATTCCTGGTTCTGTAACTGTTTCCTCTAGCTTGAAACACTCCCTTCTGGAAAAGAAAGAGGAAGTAGGGCTCATAAGACCAAGAAGCTCCCCAGACTTACAAGACACACAAAGCCCTTTCCTGGGGTTACATATGCAGTAAGCAGTTACGGAGAGAGAAGAGTCTTGGGAGGAACTGCCTGCAAGTTAGGCAGGGAGCTCCAGGGATGCTGTTTCCCTTATCCATGATGGGGTGGGTTTTTCCATGATACAGTTGTCTCTAAGTTGATCATGCTTCTGTAAATAACTTCTCACCCATGCAACTTCAATAAACTCACTGAGTTCAGGCTGGAGAGGGATTGTGTCTTTGGTCTGTCATTAGTACCCTATCCATGGTGAATAGACATTTACTCATATTGCCCCAGGAAAAGTCACATGATGGCCTAGAAACTACAACTGAGGCCTTGATTCAAAGTAAGAAATCCATAAGCCTACTATCACTGGGCCAGGGGATCCAATCTGGGAACTCTGCATTCAGGTGGAAACATGTCTAAGTGGGTAGTAGGGCCACCATACAATGGACATACACAGGCCTGTGGCCAGGGCTACAGAACATCCTGTTTCTTGCCACTTGCATGCCCCAGGGAGTTCTTGAAGCCAACCTGGAAGCATTCCCTGGGACTGAGCCAACACTGTCCTATGGCTGTCCCCAAGGCTGGGGAATGCAGATCTACACAGCAGCCCCTTCCCCTCTGTGTAGATGGCGTCTATCCAAGACACAGTTGCCTGGAAATCTCTGCCAAGAGCAAATGAAAGCAGTCTCCAGGGAGAAGTGCCTCTCTTGTAATTGAACCCAAGTCCTCCATGCTTTCTCTCTCCAGCAAGCCCAGTGGGTCCTGGGACAAAGGCTGCCCAAGACTTAGACATCAAGATCCTACTGTAAGGGAGGAGACATGGAGTGAGAGACCATGCTGAGAAAGTTACCAGAGGGAGCAATGCAGGTTCTAAGGGCTTTTGATCTCCACACCCAGCTTGGCCCAAGTCATACCCTTCAGGAGTTAGCCCCTAAGGTCAAGGACACAGGAAATACAGGTAAATGCTGAGCATGCTCCAGTGAGCACAGATGTTCAATGAAGACTGACTTCATACACTCAGGATCTTTTGTAAGCATCTCGGGCCATTACATCAGCAAATCCAGAGGTAGAGAGAGTCAGAGACAGAACAGGGACACAGACACAGACACACAGACACACAGACACACAGACACAGACACACACACACACGCACACGAGAGAGAGAGAGAGAGAGAGAGACAGAGAGAGACAGAGAGAGAGACAGAGAGAGAGACAGAGAGAGAGAGAGAGAGAGAGAGAGAGAGAGAGAGAGAGAGAGAGAGAGAGAGAGACTGTCACAGAGAAACAGAAACAGCAATAGCAAAGGGACAGAGATGGGAGGAGGCAGGATGGATGGGGAAGGGAAGGGGTCAGGGTGCCACAGGGTCACAGCTGGCTAGAAGTATGTGGAAGTCACATGCTGTCCTCCGCAACTGCCAAGTAAAAGGTGGGGGTGCCTGGTATACCCTAGCTCCAGAATCTTCCACCCCCCTAGCTTTATCATGATTGTATGACCTAAGAAGCCATCCAACTTGTCTGAATCTCAGTTTCTTACCCTATAGAATGAGGCAATTGTCAATGCTCTATAGAGAAGGTTATTATGGAGGGAGATTATGACCCATGTGAGTGGATTTATGCAGAGCCCATGACTTTCCTATTCACAATATGCTCCCACCTAGAAACTCTGTTCTAAAACAAGTAAAACTCACACAGACATGCCCCCCTCTCCAGCTCGCCTCTGGAGCCCCTGGGTACTAACCGGCACCCGACCCCACTTGAGGACTATAGAGCTCTTCAGGGCTGACTGGGATAAAGAGGTTCTTCCATCTTCTCCCAGAGATATGAGGTTCCACTTTGTGCAATATCCTGGACCCTTCAAGCCCAGGGGACCCAGTTGCTGTCTCAGCCCCTGACAGTTGAAGTGTGGGGACCCAGGTGCAGTGAGGTACTTCCGGGGAACGTGGCAGTTTCTATAAGTATTTCCAAGGAAAGGAATGAGGCAAAACCCTTAGAGAGCAATAACACATAACAGCAACTCCAAGTGCCAGCTTCTGCCAAAGGCTGTGAGCCTGCCAGTTCTGAGTCCTCTGCAAGGTGACACCACCACTGCATCCATTCTATGGATGATGAAAGAAAAAGCGAAGATGGAGGCTGAAGCCTTTCCCCACAGGCCTGCTCTTGTCAGTGATGCAGAGCCTCCTACCCTCTGACCTGACCCTTGTTACGTCCTGCTGCTGCTCTTCTCTGCACAGGAGTTGACTGATGTTAGGCATAGTGATGCATACCCTAATCCCAAGTCCAGCCTGGTCTACGTGGCAAATTCAAGGCCATCCGGGGCTACAGAGTGAGACTGTCTCAACCTTCCTGGAGACACCTGAGTGATGACCTGTATTATGACACCCATTTGGTGCTAGATGACTCCTTAAGGTCACAGGCTCTTCCTCCAGTGAGTTCAGCATCATCCAATACTGGGGGCTCCATGGCATCCTAACTGCCCTTGGGCAAATTACTTATCCTTCCTGAGCTGTCCCAGCCTCATCCAAGAGCAGAACAACAGTGCTTCCTGGGGAGAATTCAGAGAACAGTAATAACCTCAGCCACACTAGCAATGATTAGTGTGTCATTATTAATTATTAAGATATCACAATGGCAACTACACACCACATTAATGATTCATGAGAGACGCTCCCGCTTGTAGGGGGCATATTAGAAGCTCTGGAAGGATGGTTTTCAGACCAGGGAATCCCCGGATAGATGGGCTCTCTGCAGTAGCACCTCGTTCCAAGTTGTGCCCACGAACCATTGGCAAGAAAACATTTTAATTAACTTGCTGTGACTCATAAATTAATTGCTCTCATATGGTTGCAGGCTCATGATGTAGCCAGAGCTGTCCCCCTGTAGACAGCCAGAGCAAGCCTTAGCTCTCCGGACTCAAGGACACAGAGGAAGAGCTTGCCTATTGCTTCCCAACAAGAGTCAAGGACTTCCTCCATGAGTTTGTCCCCACCCTGGAACATCTCTGCTAGTCTGTCCTGGCTGTGACTAGCTCAGAGGCAGGAGTGAGCCAGGAAGCTGTGGGGAACTGTCCGCAATTCAGGTGCTGAACAGGCCAGCTCTATGGGACATTTCTAACACTCTGTTTCATAGAAACTCCCATGCCCACCCCACTTCCTGACCTGAGTTGTCCTTGTTGGGCAGAATCAAAAGTCGAACAACATGCTAAGGGTCTCACAATGGACCACTACCCATCTAGAACAGTGTCAGTAGCCTTCCCAGCTCTAAGCCTTCATGAGTCTCTGTTCACTCTCTCCCAGGTGAACGATCCCTCTAATGGGGACTGGTAAGACCTCTTGGAGAGAAAGAAGTATTAGGAGCTAATGTGGCCTTCATTAGGAGTGGCCAGGAAGGCAGAGCCACACTTGGGGAAGGGCTCCACTGGGGCATAACTGCAAGTATCGGGGTGAGAATCTGGAGATTCTAATGACCTGGAGTGAAGAGCAGATATGGGCACTCAAAGCACAGAAATTCCAGTGGCCCTGCCCTCACCCCACACAGTCATCTCCCACTGCAGAGCTGCGGCTGCGCAGACAGGGCTCTTCCTTGCAGTTAATGGATCAGATGAGGCTGAGGGTGTCAGCCCCTCCCCCACATGAGCTCATCTTGGCTCCCAGGCTGGGATTTGGCCAATTCACAGACAGCTATTCCCGATTCCCGGTACACAGGGCCAGCAATGCCATGTGACAGATGAGAACATAAGGAACTCTTCTTGGGGTCACTTCCACTTGTCTTGATTCCAGGAATGAGACCAGCTCTCTAGGGGCTGAGGTTTTGCTGCTATCCCTGCACAGATTATCCCCAGGTCGTGTCAGAATTTCTATACCAAAGGCCCCACAGGTCCACAGCACAGCTGGGGGTCAAGCTGTCCCTGTGTTTACAAACATGTAAGTGTGCATGAATGAGAACATGGGGCACTAGTGAGGGTGCACTTGTGTGAGAGCATGAGTCTATGTAGGTATTCACCTATGTGAGGTTGTGTGCCTGTGTGAGTGGATGCAGGTGTACACACTGGAAGGGTGTGCATCTGTGTGGGCTTGTGTGTGAGTGTATGCCCATGTGTGTATATAAATGTGCATGTGGGGATGAGAACAGCACACTGACTCACTGGATGGCTGGTCATGGAAAGAGCCATCTGCATAAGTGATACTCAGGCAGGCCCAAAACAACCAGCACAGAGGACCAAGGCCACATTCTCAGTGTGCTGGGACCAATCAGCCATGCTCCCAACACTGCCACCCATGCTCCAGCTGCTGACATAACACACTGTGTGTCTTTGCTGTGCTCTTTTTTTTTGTTTGTTTGTTTTTGTTTTTGTTTTTGTTTTTTCGAGACAGGGTTTCTCTGTGTAGCTTTGCGCCTTTCCTGGAACTCACTTGGTAGCCCAGGCTGGCCTCAAACTCACAGAGATCCGCCTGGCTCTGCCTCCCGAGTGCTGGGATTAAAGGCGTGCGCCACCACCGCCTGGCTTGCTGTGCTCTTTTAATGGTAAGAACCTACATTGGTCCTCAAGCCTCACTGAGGCGGAAGACATGGGAGACACTGGGGTGGGATAGGAGAGGGGAGAAAGGTCAAGGTGAGTGGTTCGGTTTGAAGACAGGGTGGCCCTGCTCCTGCCCATCCGCTAGCCAGAGCCCACTCTCTCCAAGAGGACTCCTAGCCCCACCATGTTGACTTGTGTCCAGTGTCCTGCTCATCTCCATCTTTCTCCGTTTTATTGTCCCATCCCAGACCGAATACCCCCAGATACCCTCAGCAACTGTTCGAACACCCGTAATGTCCATTCCTCACACACCTCCAGCTGCTTTCCTGGAGTTCACTGGGGGGGGGGGGCAAGCACATACTTCCCTTCAGCCCAGCCCTTGGGCATGATACTCAGAGATGTTTGAGTCCCCCAGGCTGCCCGAGCTGGCTCAGACACCACCATCAAGAACAGAGTTCGGAAGGAGTGGGCCTATGCTGTCACAGGCCACCTGTGAACATGCAGCTCCACTACTTTGTGGCTTTACCTGCTGATACGATCATCTTTGTGTGTGACAGGCAAAAGAAAGCAAAAAGAAAGGATTATCAGATTTACATGCTCCATTGATAGAGCAATGGCAGGCTTACCCTGAGAAGATGCAAAATGCTTCATTCATTTGTATCTACTGAGTTGTGCCAGAAGACCCAGATTTCCTCCTGGGTGTTTCCAGGAGAGCTCTTCATTCCCAATGAAGAGCTAAGGATCAGGATCCAGCTTCACATTGGTGGTAGGGGTGGGGTGGGGGTGAGGTGGTGGTGGGGTGCTTCATGTTTTGTCAGCAAGACAACATACTCATGAGCAGCTGGAGAGATGGCTCAGAGGTAAAGAGCACTTATTGCTCTTCCAGAGGACCCAAATTTGATTCTTAGCACCCATGGCCACCTGTAATTCCAGCTGTGGATCTGAAACATCTGTCTTCCAAAGACACTCACTCATGTGCACACACCCACACACAGACATATACACATTTATATAATTTAAAATGAAACAAGGGCTGGAGAGGTGGCTCAGCAATTGAGAGCACTGACTTCTTTTTCAGTTCAATTCCCAGCAGCTCGTAACTGTCTGTCACTTCAGTTCTGTGGGTCTGAAGCCCTCTTCTGGCCTCTGTGAGCACTGACCCCATGTGGGTGCACAGACATACATGCAGGCAAAATACCCATACATATAAAATAGTAATTTAAAAATTAAAATAAAATCTTAAAAAAGAAAAACGTGGGTCTGGAGAGATGGCTCAGCGGTTAAGAGCATTGACTGCTCTTCCAGAGGACCTGGGTTCAATTCCCAACATCCACACGGTGACTCACAATTGTCTGTAACTCCAGTATCAGGAGATGACACCTTCACAACAATGCACATTTATTTATTTATTTTATTAATTTATTATTAAATAAATATATAAAAGAACTTATGTGAGCACAACTTTGTTTTCTGTTCAAACATTTTTTGAGATAGGGTTTCTTTATGTAGTCCTGACTGTCCTGGAACTATCTATGTAGACCAGGCTAGCCTCAAATTCCCAGAAATCCACCTGCTTCTGCCTCTCAAGTGCTGGGATTAAAGGTGTGTACCACTACACCCTGCTTCCATTCAGATTTCACTGGGGCACATGTCCCCCATCAGCTTCTCATGAAGCTATTGGCCAAGTCCCTTGTTCACTTAGGTAGGAATGTCCCATGTTCCTGCCTACCCTCCTTGGATAACGTCCTCTCTGTTCAGACACCTCCTGTATGAGAGGAGGCCCACACTCCAAGTGATCAGTCTCCCAAGAAGCAATGCTTCCCTACATGTGTCTTTCAGCCTACGTGCACAGCACACTCCGAAAACACACTAAAATTTACTACACAGAGTTCAAGCTACAGATTCACACCCACATGTCCCAACGAGCCAAAGGACACTGCAGATGTGTTGTGGAGAGTCGTTGTCTTCCCATTGTGGTGTCAAACTTAGCCTGAGCCTTAGCATCAAGTTCTCCCTCACAGCAGACCTGCTGCTGAGCCCGGACCAGAGAACCCCTTTGGGTAGCCCTCACAGTGGCCACCTTCATTGCAACTGGACTACATCTCAAAATAGGGGCTTATCATTAGTAGTGCTGTGCTCTTTTTTCTTCTTGTTTTGTAGTATTGTTTTTGTTGGGACTTTCTGTTTTTGTTTGTTTGGTGTTTAATTTTATTTTTAATTATGTGTATGTGTTGTTTAGCCCAGGGTTCTCTCAAACTCACTGTGTAACGGGCTGGTCTTGAACCCTGCTCCTCCTATCTCCTCCTCCCACGTGCTAGGACAGCAGGTGTGCACCTCACTCTTGGCTAGTATTAGTGTGTTAATGTTTCTACTTCTACTTGTTTTAAATAAAGTCAAAGCACAGTGAAGCCACTCTCCACTGCCCCAAGATGACAGAGTTGTAGGACGTAACTTCTACACTCACAGCACACTCACTCACAGCACACTCACTCACAGCATGCTCACAGCACACTCACTCACAGCACACTCACTCACAGCATGCTCACAGCACACTCACAGCACACTCACAGTGCACTCACTCACAGCACACTCACTCACAGCACACTCACAGTGCACTCACTCACAGAACACTCACTCAGCACACTCACAGTGCACTCACTCACAGCACACTCACTCACAGCACACTCACAGTGCACATGCTCACAGCACACTCACAGTGCACTCACTCACAGCACACTCACAGTGCACTCACAGCACACTCACAGTGCACTCAGTCAGCACACTCACTCACAGCACACTCACTCACAGCACACTCACTCACAGCACACTCACTCACAGCACACTCACAGTGCACTTACTCACAGCACACTCACTTAGCACACTCACTGTGGCTCCAGGTGCTAAGCATCCTTTGCTTTGCCTGCCCAGTGTCCTTCTTCCTTTTAGTAACAATTCTGAATTGTCAGGTGGTCTCCTTCCACCCCTGAGAGTCTCTCTCTCTCTCTCTCTCTCTCTCTCTCTCCATCCTGTCCTTGTTGGGTTCAATAGTGTGAGTTTCCAAGAACCACCTTGGCTGCTGCCCCAGAACGAAGCCTATGCAGAGGAAGTGGGGTTGAGGAACAGAGAAAGCAGGTGGCAGGTGATAGAGCCTGAGTCTGGATCTGGCCTGTATTTGGAGCTGAGCAAGTCTGTTCCTTTTCTGAGCTCAGCTTGGGGCGTCTCCAATACAGCACTGACCTGGATAACATGAAGGAAGGTGGACTGTCCCAGCACAGTCCCCCGCCACTAGCTTCTGGGCCTGAGTCATGTGAATGGAGGCCAAGGCTGTTTCAGCTAAGCCCTTGGGTGACCACGAACACCTATCAAAAGGTGATGGGATGTTCAATTAACGAAAATCTCTCAGCAACCCCAGTCCAGACAGCTCTATGGCAGTAATCAGGTCAGCGGAGACTGAACCAGGGCAGGCAAGGAGTCCGGAGGCGCTTGAGGGAAGGCTCAGAACTGATGGAATGCTATAGTGGCCACACGGGCATATAAGTTTATTGCAACAACAAATCTCACGTCTAAAATACGCATCTTATTTTATATAAATCATGTAAGGAAAACTTGAAAAAGGAAGAAGCAAGGGGCTAAGAAGATGATTTAAGGAGCTAACCACTGACCAAAGGTGGGGTGATGTGAGCTCCAAAGTGATGATTGCAAGTGATTGACACCTGCCAAACATGTTTGCGTTCACTGACCTGTAATGATGCAATCTTTTTAAATATTGAGGAGGTCAGTGTTAACTGACCAGACTCCAAAAAAACAAATGCAATAAACCTTATTTTTTCTATGAAAGCCCTAGTTCTGTCTATACCTGGCATCTCTACCTCCTATGTGTGAACATCTTTTTCTCCACTGTATTTTGTAGAGGGCTTTGAAGGGCTGCTTTGATGTGTTCCTACCAGTACTGCTCACGAGTCAAACTCTCCCTCCATTTTAACACAAATTGGCCAATCTAGATGTCAGGGCAGTTTGAT
Organism: Peromyscus eremicus; assembly: GCF_949786415.1. NCBI lineage: Eukaryota > Metazoa > Chordata > Mammalia > Rodentia > Cricetidae > Peromyscus > Peromyscus eremicus. The sequence continues at coordinate 151,556,556 of NC_081419.1, read as the reverse complement.
TCCTATGGACTTTGCCATAGCAATGCTTGTGGGTCAGTTCACCAACAGACCACAGTGCGTGGCCCCATGGTCCTTGGTACAATAACAGAAGTCTCACTGATGTGAACACGGGGCCACTGGCGCTCTGACAGAGGTGAAGGTGCTGTAAGTTTTCCAACCCTCGGGCTCCCAACATGGAGTCTCATGTAGCCCTCCCTGTTCCTAGGGAGGAAGGCCAACTTGCCTCTGCAGGTGCACAGGAGCTGTACTCCTGCCGTCTGGCTGTCTATGTCTCCGCCTGTGCTTCCTACGCTCTGTTCAGAGGAGAGCATCCCTGGGTCCTTCCAGCCGTCTTCTCCACAGGCTTCTTTCTCAGGCACTTGGTCTCCATCTCTGCAGAGCTCTCCCCTTTTGCTTTCTGTGTTTCTGGAAGAGTCACTGCTGACTTTCTCTACTCAGTGCCTCCCAGTTACAGCTGGAGAACAGCCTGAGACCATTGTGATGAGATAAACTGCTCTCCCCCTCCAGAGGGGGTCTCAGGAAAGCAAACTATTCCTGAAAAGCAGTGGGTACAGCAGAAGATCCCAGTCCTTACTTGTTTTGAACTGTGAATCTAGGGTCAGAGTCACAGCTGAGGGGAGACGTTCCATAGAAACATCCCAGCTCATATGCAAAGAGGGCCTTGTAGACTCTGGGTGTGAACAACTATCCCAGAAGAGCTTGGCACTGTTCCTCCTGGTGGGGAGAGCCTGCCGGGGGGTGAGGGGGGGGGAGACAGTGTCCTTCATGGCCTTGCTGCAGAGATACAAGTTGAGGGGGGTCTCTGGTCTGATTATTATGGTAGGGAAGCCTAGGAACGGAGGCATATGATGGTCTGCACTACAAGGGCCCAGCTAGCACTCCACTGTGGAAACATAGGTCAAATGGTTCAGTTTACACTGTTTGGAAAGAACTGGTCGGGTGGGGGTTATGGATTAGAAAGGCTTGGAAGTTTTTGGCTTATATTTAATCAAGTTTTTTTCTTTTTTTATTCATCTATTTATTGTACATCCCAACCACAGCCTACCCCCCCATTCCTCCTCGCATCCCCCAATCCCCTTCTCTTCCATCTCCATCCAGGAAAGGGTAGGTCTCCTATGAGTATCAATAAAACATGGCATATCAAGTTTCAGTAAGACTAAGCACCTCTCCATGTATTAAGGCTGGGCAAGGTGACCCAGTATGAGAAGTAGAGTCCCAAAAGCCAGTGAAAGAGTCAGAGACAGCCCTTGTTCCCACAAGAGGACTAAACTACACAACTGTAACATATATGTAGAGTGTCTAGGTCAGTCCCATGCAGGCTCCCTGGTTGTCGATTCAGTCTCTGTGAGCCCCTATGAGCCCAGGTTAGTTGATTGTGTGAGGCTTCCCATGTGTCCTTGACCCCTCTGGCTCTTACACTCCTTTCCCTGCCTCCTTCTAAGGACTCCAGAACTCCACCCACTGTTTGGCTGTGGGTCTCTGCATCTGCCTTCATCAGTTGCTGGATGACACCTCTCTGATGACAATTGGGCCAGACACTGATCTAGTCACAAGAACGTCCAGTTCAGGCTACTTATCCACTATTGCTAGGAGTCTAAGCTAGGGTCTTCCATTTATCACCCTGCACAAATCTCAAGTCCAAGTGGATCAAAGACCTCAACATAAATCCAGATGCACTGAACCTGATAGAAGGGAAAATGGGAAATAATCTCGAACACATTGGCACAAGAGGCAACTTCCTGAACAGAATACCACTAGCACCGGCACTAAGACTGACAATTAATAAATTGGACCTCATGGAACTGAAAACCTTCTATAAGGTAAAGGACACCTCCAATAGGACAAAATGGCAGCCTACAGACTGGGAAAAGACCTTCACCAACCAGACATCTGACAGAGGGCTGATTTCCAAAATATGTAAAGAATTCAAGAAACTAGATCTAGCAAACCAAATAATCCAATTTTAAAAATGGGATGCAAATCTAAACAGAGAATTCTCAACAGAAGAATCTCAAATGGCCAAGAAACACTTAAAAAAATGTTCAACATCCGTAGCCATCAGGGAAATGCAAATCAAAATGACTCTGAGAGTCCATCTTACACCTGTCAGAATGGCTAAGATCAAAAACACAAGTGACAGCTCATGCTGGAGAGGATGTGGAGCAAAGGAAACACTTCTTCATTGCTGGTGGGGGTATAAACTTGTACAGCCACTTTGGAAGTTAGTATGGCAGTTCCTGAGAAAACTGGGCATCAATCAACCTACCACAAGACCCAGCTATACTGCTCTTGGGCATATATCCAAAAGATGCTCAATCATACCACAAGGACACTTGCTCAACTATGTTCATAGCAGCATTACTTGTAATAGCCAGAACCTGGAAACAAAGTAGATGTCCCTCAGCCAAGGAATGGATAAAGAAAATGTGGTACATTTACACAATGGAGTATTACTCAGCTGATAATCAAGTTTTAAAAAGAGAGGTAAAGCTCAGTCACAGTGTTCAGGAAGAAACAAAGGTTGTGGCCTCTGAAGGACTGTCCAGGGTCACTCTTGGACAGAGGAGGGCTTGAATAGGCAGGCCCATGGAACATTCTAGATGAAGAGGCAGAGTTCTGCCATTTCCACAGTGTAAGTTTGTTTCCTCAGAAGAGCCGATCACACCATGTGTTTGTGTAGTAGGGTTATCTCCTATCTGTTTTATTTCGGTTTTGGTTTTATTTTCTTTGATTTGTTTTTTTTAAGACAGGGTCTTACATAGCCCAGGACGGCCTGTAACTAAGTAGCCAAAGATGACCTTGCTTTGCAAGTGCTGGGATTACAGGGACATACACCATACATGGCTTGTATGATGTTAAAAAATTTTTGTATGAGGCTGAG